>NW_006400174.1:419739-424777 GCF_000299155.1 Elephantulus edwardii
ATGTAACAATGAAAGGACTTTTTTCCCCAAAGGAAAAAACCAAACTGGAGAGGAGGAAGGACAGGAGGAAAATGTGTAGCAATGAATGAATGGAAATTTTTAAAAAATAGTATGTTCAAACCTGTTAATACCAAATAAAGTACACATTTTCTCAAAAAAAAAAGACAAGCTGCAATACAAACTGACATACAGTCATCTTACTGCAACATTATTTATAAATCACTAAAACTATTGTTCATGCAGATCAAGAATCTGTGAATACTGCACAATATGTATGAACCTAGAACAAAATTTTCAGAATAAATCAATCATAATAGAAGAATTAAAGAAAAGTTACACCCAGAATCTATTTTGGGGATTTAATAGGGATACGATGGAAGGAGGGTGAGAAGCTGAGTGAAGGGAAAGGAAATAAAATAATTTAGTTAGACATTGTAATTACTTTAATCAGTCATAATTCATGTTTTAAAATAAAACATTTCAAATCCACCAGATGCTCTGCTGGAGAAGGAGGGGAAATCTCCTCCTGTACCAGTCAGATCCAATTTGATGGTACACACACAAAATATAATAAAATGTGAAAAAAAATTTTTTAAATTTTGAATAATTGAATGAAAGCCCAATATGATTAGTAAACTTACACTCAAATAATTTTTTTTAAAAAAAAGAATGCACAATGGGAAAAAATAAATTAAAAAAAGAAAGAATGCACAATGATTTCACTAATGTGAACTAGCTAGCCACATATATAGAAAACAAAGATTAACAGTGATTACTAGAGGCAGCGAGAGCTCTGGTGGCCTACTTGCTAGAATTTGTGCTGTAATCCCAAAACACATGGTTCAAATCCTCCATTTACTCCATAGATGAAGGATATACAGTCTCTTCCTATGTGATTTACTGCCTCTGAAAACCTGCTGGACGATCAACTATGAATCATTTCTGACTCCACGGCACACAGCAATAACAACTAAAGGTGGGAGGGAAAGGGGACTTTTTGTTTGGGAAGCCCTGAGTTTATATTTTGGAAAAGGATAGTAATAATAGTGTCATGATGTATATAAAATGTAATCTATGTGACTGACCTGTACATGGGGAAATTGTGTTGGCTGATGTTTTGGTGTGTATATATCACCACAAGTTATAGAATAAAGTAGTGAAGGTAAGGGGCACAGTTATGCACAGTTGTTGGCACACTTTCTTGCTTCACAGTGGCTTGTGGATTTCTTCAGCTCCTTGTCCGTGGAGGCTTCTTTGGAGTGTCTTCATGCTATGCTGTCTGCAAATGCCAGGCAGAACCTCCAGCTATGTGTGCAGGTGGCATCCAACTGCCATGAGCAGTTGGGCACACAATCCTTGGTGGAGCTCTTTGAATCCTTCAGGAGTTATGAAGGTAAGCTGTGTTGCCTCTGGCTGATGCTGCCCTTGTCTCCTTTTGTTAGGGTTGATGTGCACCTTCCCAGCTTAAAATTGAGTCCTCCTCCAACAGACACATGAAGAACTGCTCAAAATCACTAGCAATAAGAGAGATGCAAATCAAAACCACAATGAAATGCCATCTTGCTCCAGTAGCAGTGGCAAAGTTTATCAGGGCAGCAAGTAATAAACGCTGCATAAGATGTGGTGAGATAGTAACTCTTATACATTGTTGATGGGATTGTAAACCATTCTGGAAGGCAGTTTGACATTTCCTCAAAAAGCTGGACACAGAAATTCTATATGACCAAGCTATTCTATGGCTTGGAATATACCCTAAGAAGATGAGAACTGAGGCACAGAGACTTGTATGCCAATGTTCATAGCAGCAAGATTCACCATAGCAAGAACATAGAAACAGGCCAAATGTCCAACCACAATGGAATGGATTGAGAAATTATAGTACATTCACACAATGGAATACTATGCAGCATGCAGGAACAATGACTTTGTAAATTATTACCTAACTTGGGAGGGACTGGAGGGTATTATGCTAAGTGAACTAACTCAGTCTCAAAAAGACAAAGACTGTATAAGACCATTATTGTAGAATGAGTTATGAGGACCCAAGGAGGGAGCTTAATCATAGGGTCGCACAATTTGATGGGTGGAGGGAGGAATGGATAAAGAAAAGGGGAAAGATCTACTGTGAAAAACAATGTATATGAACTTTGTGAGTAAACCAATATAAAAATTTAAAAAAAAAAAAATGGATCCTCCAGCAAAGCCAGGCAGGATACCTCATTCACCTCCTTAGGCATCTGTTCAATGGTAAAATACTACTCAATGTCAAGAAAACAAAAACCCTCACCACTGGACCAATAGGCAACATCATGATGAATGCGGGCAGGATTAAGACTGTCAATGACTTCATCTAACTTGGATCCACAGTCAGCACCCTTGGTACCAGCAGTCAGAAGATCAGGAGACATATTGCACTAGGAAAGCCTCTAGTCAAAGACGTCTCCAAATTATTGAAGAACAATGTTGTCAGTTTGATAACTAAGGTGCTCCTGATTTAGGCCATGCTCTTTTCAGACACTTGCTATGCACCTGAGAGCTGGACAATGAATAAAGATGACAAAGAATTGATGCCTTTGAGTTGTGTTGGAGAATAGTACTGAATATCCCACAGATTGCCAAAAGAACAAGTAGATGTCTTGGTGAAGGTGCACCCAGAGTGCTCCTTGGAGGCAAGAATGATGGAGCTTCATCTCGCATTGTTTGGGCATGTTGCTAAGAGAGGCTATTCCTTGTAGAGGGACACAATCTAGGAAAGGTGAAGGGACAGTGAAAAGGGAAAATCTTCAACCAGATAGATTGACACAATGGCTGAAGTAATGAGTTCAAATGTGTCAGATGATGAAGATGGCACAGTGTGGGACAGGGTTCAGAACTGTTGCTCATAGGGTCACTATGAGTTGTATTCAACTCAGTGGCACCTAACAACAACAAGTAGAAGATGTTCATTACAGTGTTATTCACAATAGCATGAAAGTGGGTATAGCCTAAATGCCCATCAACAAACAAATGAATAGAGAAATTGTGGTACATTCACACAATGTAATATAATGCAGCGTAAAAGAACAACAAGGAAATCTAGACAATGTGATAAGTCTAGAGGACATCATGCTGAATGAGGTCAGTCACAATAGGACAAACACCGGATAAGACCGCTACAATGAAAATAAGAGGGCAACTAGGACTCTGGTGTCCTAGTAGCAAGAAGCTGCACTGGAATCCCAAAAACATGTGTTTCAAATCCCACCAGCTACTCTCTAGGAGAAGGATGGGAAATCTCCTCCGGTGTAATTAACTGCCTCTGAAAACCCGGCAGAGACTTAGCTGTGAGTCAGTTCCAACTCTATGGTACACAACAACAAAGTGATAAATTAGGAAGCTCTGGTGGCCTAGTGGCAAGGAGCTGTGCTGCAATCCCAAAAGCATGAAGTTCAAATCTACCATCTGCTCCAAGGGAGAAGGATGGACAATCTCTTCCAGTAAGATTTACTGCTTCTGAAAAATCCACTGGAGGGTCAGCTATAAATTGGTTCAGACTTGATAGTATGCAACAACAACAGGGTGATAAAAGGCATTGAACAATAATAATTAATTATATAAAGCATAATATATGTGAATTATTGTACCAAAATCTATTTTAAAAAATGTACCAGGTGCAGAATACTCATTATCCAGTAGGAGAAATGAAATCGTGATACATGCTACAGTATGATGAGTCTCTTTTTTTTTCCACTTTAGCTTTTTTCCTGAATTCTTACTTTATTACACAATTTAGTAGTGAATAGGATATTTAATACAAATACAATATTCTCGTAATTATTGTTGTTGTTCTGTTCTGTCAAGTGGAAAAAATAGATCTGAACCTTCCCCGGGATTGCATTCCTCAAAACAGTTCACTTGTTTTACTTCTAGACTACTGTTGATGATAAATCCACTTTATTTTTATTTTATGTTGCATACAAAATCTCTATACACTGTGTCTCACTCATGTACCTTACATTTCACATATTCCTACATTCACATTGTGTTTCAAATGATCACTCATAAGCCCTAGTCCATGGTATAAAGAGATTGCCAAATACAGCCAGAAATGCATAATCTGAAGAGGATAAATTGATAGAGGGGACCTTCTAAAGATTAAATCTCTGTGCACATCAAAAACTTTTTTCCAACAGGGTGAAAAGAAAACCTACAGATTAGCAACAAACATTTGGCAATACTACCTCAAACAAGAGTCTCATAACAAAAGTTTACAGAATATTCCTGGGCTTAAAAAAAAAAAAGACTGATAACCCAATTACAAAATGGGCAAAAGACATAAAAAAGAATCTTCTCAGAGGAAGATATTCTAATGGCAAACAGACACATAAAGAAATGTTCCAAATCACTGGCCGTAAGAGATGCAAATCAAAACCACAATGAGATATCATCTCACTCCAGTAAGAGTGGCAAAGTTTAACAGGACACAACTAATAAATGTTGGAAAGGGTGTGGCGAGAAAGGAACTCATACATTGTTGGTGGGGTTGCAAAATGGTATAGCCATTCTGGAAGGCAGTTTGGCACTTCCTCAAAAAGCTGAACATAGAAATTCCATATGAACCAGATATTCCACTGCTTAGAATATACTCTGAGAAAATGAGAACTGAGGCACAAATGGAAACCTGTACAGCAATGTTCATAGAAGCAAGATTCACCATAGCAAGAACATGGAAACAGCCCAGGTGTCCAACCACAATCGAATGGATTGAGAAATTATGGTACATTCACACAATGGAACACTATGCAGCACGAAGGAGTGATGATTTTGTAAATTACCCAACTTCAGAGGGACTGGAGAACATTATGAACTCAGTCCCGCAAGGACAAATATGATATAGAACCATTATTGTAGAATGAGTATGAAGATCCAAGGTCAGGGGAGGGTGAAAGCAGAGGAATGAGGATGGGGGGTGGACATTAATTATGGGGTTGTGCAATTTGATGGGAGGGTGAGGGAAATTGGAAGGGAGCAATGGTGTCTCTCTGGAGACTAAGGTGCA
>NW_006400174.1:425691-427363 GCF_000299155.1 Elephantulus edwardii
CAAAAATCCTGATAAAATCCTGGCCAATAGAATCCAACGATACATAAAAAAAAATAATTCACCATGACCAAGTGGGATTCATAACAGGTATGCAAGGATGGTTCAACACAAGAAAAACAGTCAGTGTAATTCATCATATTAACAAAGCAAAGAAAAATAATCACTTGATCCTATCAATTGATGCAGAAAAGGCCTTTGACAAAATACAACACCCTTTCCTGATTAAAACACTCAACAAAAGAGGAATAGAAGGGAATTTCCTCAACATAGTAAAAAGTATATATGCAAACCCTAGAGCCAATGTTGCCCTCAATGGAAAGAAGTTAAAGGAAAGGCATTTCCCTTGAGAACAGGAACTAGGCAAGGATGCCCGCTATCACCTCTCTTATTCAATATTGTATTAGAAGTCTTAGAGGTAGCAATAAGACAAGAGAAGGAAATAAGAGGTATTTAAATTGGCAAAAAGAAGGTAAAATTGTCTCTATATGCAGATGGTATGATAGTATACTTAGAAAACTCTAAATATTCAGCAAGAAAACTACTGGACATAGTTGACCAATTCAACAAAGTAGCAGGATACAAGATCAACATACAAAAATCAATTGGATTTCTCTACAGTGACAAAGAGAATACAGAACTGGAGCTAAGAAAAACAATACCCATCAACAATAGCTAATCATAAGATTAAATACTTGGGAGTAAATCTTACTAGAAACACAAAAGACTTATTCAAAGAAAATTACAAAACATTACAACAAGAAACAAAAAGAGACCTGGAGAAATGGAAGAATCTCCCTTCCTCATGGATAGGGAGGCTCAATATTGTGAAAATGGTAATCTTACCAAAGGCAATCTACACGTTCAGTGCAATATCAATACAAATACCAATACAATTCTTCATCAAGATGGGAAAGGCAGTCGCCAATTTCATTTGGAATGGAAAGAGACCCCGAATAAGCAAAGCACTCCTTAAAAAGAGAAACAAGGTAGGAGGCATTCCACTCCCCAATTTCAAATCCCACTATACTGTCATGGTGGTCAAGACAGCATGGTACTGGTATAATGACATACACTTAGATCAATGGAATAGAATTGAGAACCCAGAAATCAGCCCTTCTACCTATGGTCAACTGATTTTTGACAAAGATATAAAATCAGTTAAGTGGTGAAATAACAGCCTTTTTAACAAATGATGTTGGTAAAATTGGAAAACCATCTTCAGAAAACACAAACAAGACCCACACCTCCCACCATACACACACACACAAAAAAACCCAACTCAAAGTGGATCAAGGTGGTTTTAGTCCTAAGACTAAAACCAAAGACTATAAACTTCATTATAAAAAAAACCTTGGAAGAACCCTAGAAGCACTAATCCACACTTGAACAGTCTTCCAAGCATCCTGGAAAATCTACAACCAGGAGAGGATAAAATAGATGAATGGGACTTTCTAAGAATCAAATCCCTATGCATATCCAAAAACTTTTCCAACAGGGTAAAAAGGAAAGCCACAGACTGGGAAAGAATATTTGTTAATGACATGTCAGATAAGGGACTTATATCTAGAATTTATAGAACACTCAAACACCCCAAGATAAAAGTAAACAACTCAATTGCAAAATGAACACAGGATATGAACAGACACTTCACCAAAGAAGACATTCAGATGGT
>NW_006400174.1:434668-442763 GCF_000299155.1 Elephantulus edwardii
AACAACAACAACAACAACAACAACAACAACAACTGGTCTAGAAAACAGTGTACTCGAATTTTATAAATAAACTAGTGTAATTTAAAAAACATGATCATTCATGTACATTGTGCTTTATAAGATTAATCACTATTGGTCTATGCCCACCATTACCCTGTCTTTGAGGTCCACAGTGGATCTCTCCTAATTCCTTCACCCACCCCACCCAGGATGGATAAATCTTAAGGCATTATGCTGAGTGAAATAGTCAATGACAAAAGCGCAGATATTGTATGTCTTTTCTTATATAAAAAGACAAGAAAAGGCAAATACACAGAGACCAAATAGGGAAATCACATTAATTGATCAGACAGTGGAACAGCTGATAACTGTGATTGCTATTGAGAAGTCGAATGCCTCTAAATAATTGGATATGTTTACCAAAAAATATTCAAGATATACTTTCCAGATGTGGTGGAAAGCTGACTAGCTATTTTTTGGGTCCTGCCCAAAACATGTTATAAATCACACAGATGGTAAGTTCTGAGCCAGTCATGGGTACTTGTAGTGGGTGGACAAGGGGACTGCAGATGATTGTCAGAGAAGTTTAGCAGCAGCTGTGGGGACGACAGTGGCAGGAAACAAGGGCACAGTGCACAACGATCTCTCTTGTCAGGTCTTTTCCACTTCCTGGGCTCCATTGTGAACTTCAGCCAAGATGCAAACGTGCACTTCAAGTACATCCAAGCTGCCTGCAAGACAGGTCAGATCAAGGAAGTAGAAAGGATTTGCCGGGAGAGTAACAGCTACCACCCTGAGCATGTGAAGAACTTCCTGAAGGTGAGTACAGCCAGGTGTTAGTGCCTTCTGGGCTGGCCACAGTGTCAGGGCAACAGAGCCATCATCCAGGCCATCCAAATGCGGAGAAGCTGAGTGCCTCGTACATCTTTCCTGCCTCCCCAGTGGCAGCTCCCTGCTCTGTGAGATAAAGGTTATTTCCAGGAATCCACCCCTTGTCTTAACATCCCTTTGTGGAAAAAAGAAGCTTGATCCAGCCGGTAAATTTTTTTTTAATTTTTTATTGTGATTTTAACAAAATTTTACAGAAAACTTGGATTTCCATTCATTCATTATTGCACATTTTCCTCCCTCGCCCCCTCCCCAGTTTGCTTTTCTCTTTAAAAAGTTTATTTATTGTTGCACGCGGCCAGTAAATTGAGGATGTTTGAGCAGCAAAGAACAGAAACTTTCTGTTCTTTCCAGTGGGACAACTCTGGCTGAACGTTGAGGTCAGCAGGTTGATATTTGTTCCCACAGTCCTCAGCAACAAGACCATAACTGACACATCATCCCAAATGTGGTCTTTCTAGTCAGCTGAAAGAACAGAAGGGTGCAGAGGCTCAGGTGTGGGGTGTTTTTTTTAATGGATGAGGCTTGAAAGTGGCAAACACCACGTTCATTCACACAGCAGTGGAGAAAAAGAGGTCACACCTAAAAGAACTACAGGGGCCTCTGAGAAATGCAGTTTAGGTATAGGCCCACATAGGGGGAAAAATGGTTGTGAGGGGCTGCTGGCTGTCCTGTGTGGAGGACAACCTACCTGTACCAACAGGTGGACGTGTGCATGCAGGCGGCTGCTCTCCAGCGGACACCTAATGGCTGCTGACTAATTGGGGTCAGATGATGACCATGAAGTGCTTGTCCTAACCCAGCTGTGTGCTGGACAAATTTTTAATGTTATTGCCATATTTAGCTGAGATATTTTTCTTTTTAGCAAAGTACTATATTGTTTAGGGAGCTCTTTTGGCTTATTGGTAAATAGTTATGCTGCCAATGAAAAGGTGGTGGTGGTGGTGGTGGTGGTGATTATGTGCCATCAAGTTTCCTGTGACTTATAGCAACCCTATGTACAGCAGCTCTGAAGCCTGCCCTATCCTGAGCCAGTCTCACTGACTGACACACCTATCCCCATTTCCCCAGTTACTATATCAATCCATCTCATCTCTTCCTCTCCTGCGCTGTCCCTCCACCCTTTCGAGCATGATGTCCTTCTCCAAGGACTGGTCCCTCCTGGCCCATCAAAATCCTAGCCTCCAAAGAGAAACTTGGTTTCACTGTCTCCAAGGCAAACCTATTTGTTTTCTTGCCAGTCCATACTATATTCAAGACTCCTCTCCAGCACCACAACTCAAAGACATCAATTCTTAGTCATTGTCCAGCTCTCTAGCAAGTAATTGTGAAGACCGTGGCCTGGATCAGGCGCATGGTTCAAATCCTCCAAATGCTCCACAGAAGATGGACAATCAACTCCCATGTGATTTACTGCCTCTGAAAACCCACTGGTTCTGACTCAATGGTATATAACACCAACAACATATTGTTTTAAATGACAACATATACACAAGCTCTCATTCTAGGTCTCTCTTGGGATCACTTTGTTCTAGAAGGGGTCTTGTCCCTGCACTGGTTCATGCTCCCTGGGGTCTCACTCACTGAAGTCATCTCTGCCTAACTTGTTTTGTGTTTTTCAACACATAGGAGGCCAAGCTCACAGACCAGCTGCCCCTTATCATCGTGTGTGATCGCTTTAACTTTGTTCAGGACCTTGTCCTTTACCTGTACCGGAATAGCCTGCAGAAGTACATCGACGTCTATGTTCAGAAGGTACAGCTGGGACAGTCATTGCTAGCTTCCCAGGGATGACACCTGACTGCTTCCATAACTGGGTCCATGGTTGAGAAACGCTGTCAGTACCCAAGGCACTGTCTCTGCTCCTCTTAGTAACTGGTGGATGGGTATAAACTATACCCCGAACCAGGATTGTTCCCAGTGGGTCTCCCAAGAGGAGGAAAGCTGGGGACAGAGTTGCCCTATCCCATATGAGTTTGCATATAAGTTACTCAGTATTAACCTTGCTAGTGAAAGGGTGCCCCAGTGGCATAGTGGCAAGAAGTTGTGCTGCAATCCTGAAGGCACGTGGTTCAAGGCCACAAGCTTCTCTGCAGGAGAAGGATGAGGAATTTCTTCCTGTGTGATTAACTGCCTCTGAAAAACCTACTAGAGGTTTAGCTCTGGGTTGCTTCCAACTCTACAGTACACAACAACAGAGCACAAGAAACCCAATCCAAACTCAGTTTGGCAAGAATAAGGCTTTTTTAAGAGGTTCTGCAAAGCCAGATACCCACGGCCAGAGAGAAAAGCAGGCTGCCATGCTTTTCACAGCTCACTAAGTGCTTTTGGGTTTATTATTACTATTATTATTATTAATGATTTTAATAAACATTTACAGAGATTTTGGATTTCCATTCATTCGTTGTTGCACTTTTCTCCCTGCTCACTAAGTGTTTTTATGTCCTTAGCCCAGGAGTCTCTGCCCAGATTCCTCACCGGCTGAGTACTCACCTGGTATATAATCTCTCCCAAGAGTCTCTGAAGTCTTATGATCCCTTTCCATCCTCTTCCTTTTTTTCATTTATTCTGTTTGCTCTGTGGTTTGTCCTGTAAGTTAATAGCTTATGTTTCCCTTGGGCTAACATGTGACTCACTCTGAAAAGGGACTGATTTGAATTCTATGAGGAGCTATAGTGGCCTAGTGGCAAGAAGCTGCGCTGCAATCCAAAGGCACGCAGCTCAAGGCCACTAGCTGCCCCACAGGAGAAGGATGGGCAATCTCCTCCCATGGTGATTAACTGCCTCTGAAAACCTGCCGGAGGGTCAGCTATGGATCGGAGGGTCAGCTGTGGGTCCTTACGGACTTGATGGTACTCAACAACAGTGGTAAGGGAGCTGGTGACCTAGTGGTAAGGAGCTGTGGTGCAATCCCAAAGGCATGCAGTTCGAGGTCACCACTTGCTCCGCAGGAGAAGGATGGGCAATCTCCTCTCACATGATTAAACTGCCTCTGAAAACCAGCTGGAGGGTCAGCTATGAGTCGGTTCTGACTTGACAGTACACAACAACAACAGTGGTAACAGAGGCTGCCTCTGACTTTGAATGCCATTCCAGAGATGGTCCTTTGATGATCTAGAGGCAGGTGCCCCTTCAGGTCATGGTCCTCACTGTCCAGATCCTGGAGATGATGGGTGGTGCTGATCCGTGTCTGCAGCAGCATGACGTCATCACCTTGACTGTTCTAGGTCAACCCTAGTCGAATGCCAGCTGTGGTTGGAGCGCTGTTGGATGTGGATTGTTCTGAGGAAACAATTAAAAACCTAATTACACTGGCTAGAGGACAGTTTTCCACTGAGGAGCTAGTGGCTGAAGTTGAAAAAAGAAACAGGTACGATACCATAGCTGGATGATTTCCCTTGCTTCTCAATTCTAGTGTCCATTGTTAAGCTTCTGCCAGACTCTCTACAATGCCTTTTTGGCTGACTGCCCAGCCCTAGGACTGATTTATGGCTGGTCTTTCTTGTGCCAAACCTTAAATGTAGTGCTGAATGTATTAGTTAATTGACATTAAAGACCTGTGGGGAAAGAACTTCATATTGAAATCAATTTGGAAGCCAGTTCTGTTTTTGTTTCTAGAGCAGCCTGAAGTTAATAAATAGATTGAGAGGTGGGGTTTTTGATTCATTTTGTTTTTTTAAGAAATAGCTTTGATCAAAAAGCTGAGCATATGCACGGCAGTCCCAGAGGTGCGCGGTTCGAATCCACCAGATGCTCTGCTGGAGAAGGAGGGGTACTCTCCTCCTGTACCAGTCAGATCCGATTTGACAGTACACACACACACACACACACACACACACACACACACACACACAAGCTGAACATAGAAATTACATATGGCCCAGCTATTCCACTGCTTGGAATATACCCTGAGAAAATAAGAACTGAGGCACAAGTGGAAACCTGTACACCATTGTTTGTAGCAGTGTTATTCACCGTCGCAAGAACATGGAAACAGCCCAAATGTATAGCCAAGATCTAATGGATTGAGAAATTATGGTCCGTTCATACGATGGACTATCATGCAGCATGCAGGAGCAATGATTTTGTAAATCACTACTTGGGAGGAACTGGAAAGCATTATGCTCAGTGAACTAACTCAGTCCCATAAGGAAAATACTATCTAAGACTATTATTGTAGAAATAGAAAGATAACTAGTAAAATTTGTATGAGGATCCAAGTGGGGGAGGGTAAGAGCAGAGGGGTAAAGATGGAAAGAGGGTTAATCATAGGGCCACACAATTTGATGGGTAAAGGGAGGGGTGAGTAAAGGAAATGGGAAAGATCCAATGTGAAAAAAAATTCACATGAACTTTGTAAGCAAACCAGTCAGTATAAAATAAAAATTTTATTTAAAAAAAAAAAAAGAGATAGCCTGGGAGTGCCCTGGATATTTCTTTTTTAATTTTTATTGTTGTACACACACTCATACATATACACTGTGTTTTGTTCATGTACATAGTGTTTTATACAATCAAATTTTATATAACTCATTACTATTGATTCATGCCTATTTTAGAGCCCTTTTTTTCAAATCTCCATTGAATCTTACCTTCCTTCACTCTCCTCCACCCACTAACCTCTGCTATCCTAGTGATTCCCTCTTCCCTTTTTTCTGCATCCCCTTCTCTCCCTTCCCCTTTTGAACATGCATACATATCTTGCTCAGTTATCCTCCTGTCTTCACAATAGTGACCTTATATTTGTCCTCAAGTGTCTGAATTATTTTACTCAGCTTAATACTCCCTATACTTGGACCAAGAGGCAGTCATCAGAACAGAGCAGGGAGACACTGGATGGTTCAAAATCAAGAAAGGGGTTTGTCAGGGATGTATTTTGTCTCCATACCTTTTCAATCTGTATGCAGAACAGATCATCCGAGACACTGGGCTGTACGAGGAGGAATGGGGCATCAGGACTGGCAGAAGAATCATCAACAACCTGCGTTATGCGAATGACACAACCCTGCTCACTGAAACTGAAGAGGACCAGAAGCGCTTGCTTCAGAAGGTCAAGGACTGCAGTCTTCAATATGGATTGAAGCTTAGCATCAAGAAAACAAAGATTCTCACCACTGGGCCAATTGGCAGCATCATTAAGGATGGTGAAGAAATTGAGATAGTTTTAGTTTACTTGGTTCCACAGTCAACACTCTTGGTAACAGCAGCCAGGAAATCAGGAGATTATTGCATTGGGAAAGTCAGCTGTGAGGGACCTTTCAAGAGTACTGAAGAGCAACGACGTCAGGCTGGAGACTAAGGTGCACCTGATCCAGGCTATAGTCTTCGCAATTACATGCTATGCCTCGGAGAGTTGGACAATGAATAGGGATGATAGAAAGAAAGCCTTTGAGCTGTGGTGCTGGAGAAGAGTATTGAATATACCATGGACTGCTAGGAAAACAAACAGGTTTGTCCTGGGGAGAGTGTAGCCGCAATGCTCCTTGGAGTCAAGGATTCTGAAGCTTTGTCTGACACTTTGAGCATGTTGCAAGGAGGGACTGGTCCTTGGAGAGGGACATCATGTTTGGGAGAGTGGAGGGACAGCGCAGGAGAGGAAGACCCTCGATGAGATGGATCTATTCTGTGAGTGGAGTGGTGGGAATGAGTGTGTTTGAGACAGCGAGGTTGGCACAGGACAGAGCAGAGTTTAGGGCTCTTGTACGTAGTGTCGCTATGAGGCACAAGTGACTGGATGGCACATAACAACAACAATACTCCCTAGACTCTTTCATGTAATACTGTATCTAAAGAAATCTTTGTTCCTTAGTGCTGCACCGTATTCACTTGTGTGGATGTCCGACAATTTCTCAATCCCTTTTCTTGTTGATGGGCACTTGGGTGTCATGACTTTTACACACTCTTCTTCTTTCCAAGGCTAAAATTGTTACTACCGTGGTTGGAGTCCCAGATCCAGGATGGCTGTGAGGAGCCTGCCATTTACAATGTTCTGGCCAAAATATACATCGACAACAACAACAGCCCAGAGCGCTTCTTGAGAGAGAACACCTTCTACGACAGCAGTGTGGTGGGTCGGTACTGTGAGAAGCGGGACCCATATCTGGCCTGCATTGCTTATGAGAGGGGACACTGCGACAGTGAGTTCATCCAGGTGAGCAAGCGATAGAACTTACCTGCTGGGTGTTGCTTTGGCCTTTTGTATACAAGTGAGTTCTGTGCTCTCTTGAGCCTGATATTGGTGCATGGGTCCCCTTTCCATACAGTGGACTTCCTTACAATCCTATACTTTGTGCCTGACCTCCTCATGGTGTTGGAGGAAAGCACTGAAAATCCCATGGACTGCCAAAAGAACAAACAGCTATGCCTTAGAGAAAGTGTAACCAGAGTGCTCTTTGGAGCAAGGATGGAGAAGCTTCATCTCACATACTTGGGAAATGTTGCTAGAAGAAGATAGTCCTTGGAAAGGACATCATGCTTGGAAATCCAAGGAGAGTCAAGGAAAGAGGAATCACACACACACACACACACACACACACACACACACACACACACACACACTCCAACTCACTACCTGCAAGACATTTCTAACACATACCAGCCCTACATCATGCTTCCAGATCCAAGCAGGAGGAGACCACCCATCTTTCTAGCCAGTCAAAAGTAATAACCCCTCAGGGGTTCCCATGAACCAAAGTCAGAAGACTTCACTGCTACATTCCTGTCAACGACATAAAGTTCGCTAGTCAACACTGCATTGTTGTTGCTGTTATGTGCGTTCAAGTTGCTTGTGACTCGTAATTACCCTATGTACAAGAGCCCTAAACCCTGCTCTATCCTGTGCCAACCTCACTGTCTCCGACACACCTACTCCCGTTACCCCAATCACTGAATCAATCCATCTTCCTCTTCCTCTCTTGCGCTGACCCTCCACTCTACCAAACATGATTTCCTTTCTCCAAAAAATGGTCCTTCCTTGCAATACACCCAAAGTATGTCAGATGAAGCTTCAGAATGCCTACCTCCAAGGAGCAGCCCAGTTTTGCCCTTTCCAGGACAAACCTGTTTGTTCTCCTAGCAGTCCATGGTATGTTCAACACTCTTTTTTTTCTATATTTTATTAATTTTCATAAACATTTACAGAGATTTTGGGTTTCCATTCATTCATTGTTGCACTATTCTCTCTACCCTCCTCCCAGTTTGTTCTTGT
>NW_006400174.1:462208-463593 GCF_000299155.1 Elephantulus edwardii
CTGCTGTTCAACACTCTTATCCAGCACTATAGTTCAAAGGCATCAATTCTCTTTCTATCATCCCTATTCACTGTCCAACTCTCTGACACATAGCATGCATTACAAAGACTATGGCCCAGATCAGGTGCACGTTAGTCTCCGGCCTAACATCATTGCTCTTCAGTACTCTGGAGAGGTTCCTGACAGCTGACTTTCCCAATGCAATTTATCTCTTGGTTTCCTGGCTGCTGGTACCAAGGGTGTTGACTGTGGAGCCAAGCAAACTGAAACTATTAACTATCTCAATCTCTTCACCATAATGATGCTGCCACTTGGCCCAGTGGTGAGAATCTTTGTTTTCTTGATGTTGAGCTTCAATCCATATTTGAGGCTGCAGTCCTTGACCTTCTACAGCAAGTGCTTCAGGTCTTCCTCAGTTTAAGCAAGCAGGGTTGTGTCATCTGCATAACACAGGTTGTTGATTAGTCTTTTCCAATCCTGATGCCACATTCCTCCTTGTACAACCCAGCATCTCGGATGATCTGTTCTGCATACAGACTGAAAAGATTTGGAGACAAAATACATCCCTGGCATACACCCTTCCCAATTTTGAACCATGCAGTGTCTCCTTCCTCTGTTCTGACAACTGCCTCTTGGTTCAAGTATAAGTTTCGCATAAGCACGATCAAGTGGTCTGGGATTCCCATTCTTCTCAGAGTCAGCCACAGCTTGTTGTGATCCACACAGTAAAAAGCCTTTGCATAGACATTCCTCTGGTACTCTCTGCTTTCTGCTAAGATCCAACATTAGCTACTATATCCCTAGTAACATGACCTCTTCTAAATCAAGTCTACACATCTGGAAGTTCTCTTTTGATATGTTGTTCCAGTAATTTTTTTATAATTTTCAGCAGAATTTTGCTTGCATGTGATATTAACGATATCATTCGATAATTTTTGCACTCTGTTGGGTCACCACCTTTCTTTGGAATTGGAACAGTTATCTTCTCTTCCAGTCAGTTCGCCAGCTGGCTGTCCTCCAGATTTCTTGGCACAATTTAGCACATTCACGGCAGCATCTGTTTGTTGAAATATGTCAGTTGATATGTCATCAACTCCTGGAGCCTTGTTTTTGCCAATTCTTTCAGAGCAACTTGAATTTCCTCCTTCATCATCATAGGCTCTTGCTCATACATTATTTCATTAAATTCTTCTGTGTCAGCCAATTCCTTCTGATACAGTGACTGTATACTCCTTTCATCTTCTTTTAATGCTTCTTGGATCATTTAACACACTGCCCAAAGCATCTTTAAGCATTGCCACTCGTGGCTTGAATTTGTTTTTCAATTCCTTCAGCTTAAGAAATGCTGAGTGGGTTCGGCCATTTTGATTTTCTGTCTCCAGCTC
>NW_006400174.1:464187-466609 GCF_000299155.1 Elephantulus edwardii
GGGCAGAGGGCCGCGACGGCTCGCCCCAACCCGGGGGCTGAGGGCCGCGACTGCTGAAGTAGTCTTTTTTAAAAAAAGAAGAAGTGTGTGTGTGTGTGTGTGTGTACCATCAAATTGGATCTGACTGGTACAGGAGACTGCCCCGCCTTCTCCAGCAGAGCATGAAGTAGAGTCTGGGTTCCTGGGTGCCTGTCGGGGCCTGTTTCAGCTGTCCACACCACAGCAGTGGGCAATGAGCCTCTAATACAATATTCAGAGTCTCATCTGACATCCATCCTGGTCTTTACTTCCTCTTTAGGCTTTGTAATGATCTTTTGTATTCTTCATGAATGATGTATCTTCCCACAGCTCATTTGGTCTACGCTCTTTGGTGTTCAAGGCCTCAGACCTGTTCCTGAGATGTTTTTGAAACTTGAGTGGGATAGACTTAAGGTCAAATATTGGTTCTTGTGGATTTGATTTTATTTTCTTCAACTTCAGCTTGAACTTGCCTATGAGCAGTTGGTGGTCTATTTCACAGTCAGCACCCGGCCTGGTTTTCACAGCTTCTCCAGCAAGTCTTTCCACAAATGTAATCTATTTGTTTCCTATACATACCATCAGGTGAAATCCCTGTGTATAGCCTGCATTTGTGTTTCTTATAAAACCTATTTGCAATGAATAAATCATTGGATGTGCAGAATTCTATCTCCAGCCTCATTTCTGTCACCAAGTCCATGTTTTCCAGCTACTGATCCTTCTTTCCCATTCCCAACTTTTGTGTTCCAGTCACCCATGATTATTAATATTAGTGCAGCAGTTACTTGAAGCAGTAGGGAAATAAGCAGTTGCTCAGCTGTAGGTGATTGTAAAAATGGGCATCTGGAGGTAATTTGTAACTGTGGGAGATGAGATGTTGACTCTTTAGAATGCTTCTTGGGCACTAACAGGCACTGGCTCAACTCCAAACACATACTAGAATGAGAGGAATTGAGTGTATGTCTCCCCAGGTGGCTTCTATGGTTTCTGCTCCTTATACACATACTTATCCATTTTCATTTCAGGTTTGCAATGAGAACTCTCTGTTCAAAAGTGAAGCTCGCTACCTGGTGCGCAGGAAGGATCCAGAGCTCTGGGCTCATGTCCTTGGAGAAACGAACCTATGCAGGAAGCAGCTCATTGACCACGTGAGGCACAGGTTCTGTGTGCACCTGAATTCTGCCTTCTAACCACGTGCACTTCAGCTGAGCGGTTCGGTTGGAACATCTAAACACTGAATGCATGGCTTAACAGATCCTTTGTACCTTATATTCTCTTTAAGTAGCTTACCAAACAATGGCTTGGATTCTTGTGGTCATTAGTTAAGGGCATGTAGTAAGTACTCATAGTTATTTAGCCACAATAACAGAATATCTGATGGCATGCCTGCGTGCTGAGTGCAGCATTTTTTCCAGCTCAGCCCACTCTTGTTAAAAGTTAAATGGCTTCCAAGGTTGTCTGGGCAGCCCTTGCTTTGTCTAGGAGTCCATGGTGGTGTCCATGGAACTCTCCAGTTTCTGCTCAGACACTTCCTTTGAGCTGGAACTTAGTGTTGGGGCCAGGAGTTCTTAACCAGATTTAACCTGGCCAAGTGGGAGTCACTTGGAGACCCACAGGCTCTCTCTGAAACTCTGTAAAAGAAGCTGCTTCTCAGATATGAAAACATATTTCTTTTATTGTCCTTAGCACTGTCCTCAAGGCTAGTGGACACACAGTTTAGGTCATCATGGAGATTTTGCCCTTGAACAAGAACCTGATCCAATAAGTGGACTTCACTCCTAAGCAAATGATCAATTCAGCATCTGCCTCATTTTACTTATTGCCAACCTACAGGCCAATTTTTTAACCCAAGGGACAGGATTTGCCTTTTTCCCTCATGAATTTCACTTTGTTTCTTGTGCAGTTCTTCATAGATAAGAAAGCTTCATCTCACATACTTTGGACATGTTGCGAGGAGAGGTAATTCCTTGGAAAGGGACATCATGTTTGGGGAGGTGGAGGGATGACAAAGGAGAGAAAAACTCTAACCAAATAGATTGACACAGTGCCTGCAGCAGTGACTTGAATGTATCAGAGATTGTAAGGATGACACAGGATAGGACAGGGTTCAGATCTGTTGTGCACAGAGTTGCTATAAGTCGTACTCAGCTCCACAGCACCTAACAACAATTTGGGGATACTTTTTTATTCTACTAGCTTCAGACATACCCATCTCTAAAGTTTGTCCCCTACATATTTAATACACTTCATTATCCTCTGATAAAAATATTGAATAATAAACTGTGCCCACAACTCTGGCAGCAAGAACAACTGGAAGCTTAGGTTGCAACACCCCCATGATACATCTTCAAGGATATGAACATGTACGGCCAAGCACAATCAATAAGAGTGCATCTAAATTCCA
>NW_006400174.1:466979-477378 GCF_000299155.1 Elephantulus edwardii
AAAAAAGAACAACTGGAAGCTGTTCCCCAACTACCCTACCTAACCAGGACCCACACTCCAAGCCTCTGACCTGAAGGCAAGCTGAGCAGAACCCCTGCCTCCATTGACCACCAGCCAGGTGCCTGTGCCTGTGCCTGTGCCTAGTGACTCCAGTGGCCAGGAGAGTGTGTCCCTGACTACACTGCTCAGCCAGGGACCTACGCTCAGGCTCCCATGACTTTACCAATGACCCGACCTTGCTGATGAGCAAACAGAGTACTAGGAAGCCCTGCCCCTTACAGCCCATTCACCCTAGCCTAATAGCCTGATGATAATCTCTGTCCCACCTGTTAGGCGCAGGCCTCTCACCTGAAATGGGAAGGAGCACCTCCACCCTTGCCCAGATGTGTGCAGCTAAGCCTCCCACAGCTCATCCCAAAGGGGTCGCCAGAACAGCCAAGACCACAGACACTTTGTAATACGACTTTGACAATACAAAAGTTGGGCAAATAACTCTTTACAGGATCAAAACCTTCTTTTCATTTACAATCCCAAAGAACTGGGTGTGTCTCTACCAGGCCACCACCAAACAGAATACAAAATTATATCTCACCCATTGTCGACAGATGATCAGCCAAGAAAAGTGCCAATGGAATAGAAGAGAGATTTTGCTTCAGCCAAGAAAAGTGCCAATGGAATAGAAGAGAGATGTTGCTTCACACAAAGCCCCTAATACACAGAAACTCAGAGACCCAGTGAGCACAGATGCAAAGACCTTTTTTAACAAGTGGGCAGGAGGGAACATACTTCACAAAGAGATGTTGTTGGTGTTGTTTTGTACCGTCGAATCTGAACCAACCCAGTTGGTTAGCTGATCCGCCAGTGGATTTTCAGAGGTGGTAAATTGCATGGGAGGAAATTGTCCATCCTTCTCCTGTGGAGCAGCTCGTGGATTCGAAATGCATGTCTTTGGGATTGCAGCACAGTTTCTTACCAATAGACCACCAAGGAGCACGAAAAAGCAGATAATACACAGATATTCCATCAGTTATCACATACATGCCAGAAAAAGACAGGCTAAATAAAAATTTTATTTACAATTTCACAAAAACATTTCCACCACAACGACACAGAAGGACCCTTAAGATCAAACCCCACAAAAAAATACAAAGTAATATTTTACCAAAAAAATAAAGTGATCAAAACACAGAGTCAGCAGATCTCCTGAGG
This sequence comes from Elephantulus edwardii, assembly GCF_000299155.1. Lineage (NCBI taxonomy): Eukaryota > Metazoa > Chordata > Mammalia > Macroscelidea > Macroscelididae > Elephantulus > Elephantulus edwardii. Next base: position 468,189 of record NW_006400174.1, read on the forward strand.
AGGAAAGATTGGTAGAACTTCCTGACACAGAATTCAAAAGAGCAATGATCAATGTTTTCACTAAATGAAAGAAAAATACAAATAATTTCATGAAAATGCAAGCAAAGCCCTCAAAGAACTTTAAAAATCAAAACAAGAAAAAGCAGGCAAAACCAATGAAGTAATAGAAGCCATATAACAAGAAACAGCAATCCAGAATACAAGACCAACATTTCAGAAGCTGTCAACATGTTACAGGGACAGATAAACAGAATTAAGAGACGGAACACAGAATCCACAAAACAGAAAACAGATCTCAGCACTGACCTATTAAAGCAAAAAAGAAGAAATGAAAAGAAGGAAAATGAAGAAAAGTCTAAGAAATGTGGGATATCATCAAGATGAATAACATGTTATCTTTGTTATGTGCCTTTGAGTTGCTTGCAACTGATAGTGACCCTATGTACAACAGCCCTAAAATCTGCTCTGTCCTGTGCCAATCACACTGCCTCTGACACACCCATCCCAATTACCCCAGTCACTGAATCAATCCACCTCATAGAGGGTCTTCCTCTCCTGCGCTGTCCCTCCACTCTCCCAAGCATGATGTCCCTCTCCAAGAACCTGTCCCTCCTTACAACATGTCCAAAGTATGTTATACAGAGCCTCAGAATCCTTGCCTCCAAGGGGCCGCCTGGTTTAACCCGCTCCAGGATGAATCTGTTTGTTTTCTTGGCAGTCCATGGTATATGCAATACTCTTCTCCAGCACCACAGCTCAAAGGCCTGATTCTCCTTCCATCCTCCCTAGTCATTATCCAAATCTCTGACACATAACAAGTGATTGCAAAGACCATGGCCTGTATCAGATGCACCTTAGTCTCCAGAGAGACACCATTGCTCTTCAGTACTTTAGAGAGGTCCCTAACGGCAGACTTTCCCATTGCAATACGTTTTTTTTATTTCCTGGCTACTGGTGCCAAGAGTGTTGACTGTGGAGCCAAGCAGACAAAAGCGGTGAACAATCTCAATCTCTTCACCATCCATCCTGATGCTGCCAATTGGTTCAGTGGTGAGAATCTTTTTCTTCTTGATATTGAGCCTCAATCCATATTGAAGGCTGCAGTCCTTGACCCTCTACAGCAAGTTCTTCAGGTCCTCCTCAGTTTCAGCAAGCAGCGTTGTGTCATCTGCATAACGCAGATTGTTGATAGATCTTCCACCAATCCTGACACCACATTTCTCCTCATAGAGCCCAGCCTCTGGATAATCTGTTCTGCATACAGGTAGAAAATATATGGAGACAGGACACATCCCTGGCATATGCCCTTCCAGAGCAGGAAGGGGGGGAAGAAGGCACCAAGAAAATTTTAGAAGACTTGCTAGAAGAAAATTTTCCAGATAGCATGAAAAATAATAAAACATATGTTCAAGAAGCTGAGTGAACCTGAAATAGACCTCAAAAGAAAAACATTGTTCTTATTATGTGCTGTCAAGTCTCTGCAACTCATAGTGACTCTGAACTCTGCTCTATCCTGAGATAACTTCTTTGTCCCTGACACACCTACTCCCATTACACCAGTCACCGAGTCAATCCATCTCATCCACGGTCTTCCTCTCCTTCGCTGTCCATCCACTCTCCCAAGCATGATGTCCCTCTCTAAGGACTGGTCGGTCCCTCCTTGCAATATTCCCAGAGTATGTAAGATGGAGCTCCAGAATCCTTGTCTTCAAGGAACAGTCTGGTTTCCTCCTCTCCAGGATGAATCCATTTATTCTCCTAGCAGTCCATGGTATCTTCAATACTCTTCTCCAGCACCCTAATTAAAAGGCATTAAGTCTCTTTCTATCATCCTGTCACTGTCCTGATTTTTTTTTAATTGGGAAAAACATATTGGGGGTACAAAGAGGTGAGGGTTGGGGGCAGAAGGGTGAGGATGGGCAGGGATGCAGTTGCAGAGCTGGACAGTTTGGTCGGTGGGGGGAGGAGGTGAAGGAAATGATGAGGATCCAGTGGAGACCAGATGCTACAGAGGAATGACAAGCATTTTCCAATGGTAATTAAACCAACTGTCTTATTGATTTGGGAGCTGGATTCTGACTCTCAGCCTTCTTCATGCTGAACAGGGGCATAGATGTAAAGGGGGGAAGGGAGGACGCTTTATCACCTTACTGGCGGTCTTGGGTTAAAGCTGCTTGACTTCTTGTTCTGTTAGAAGATATTTTCCTGTCATTTGCTCCACTCTGGACTTCAAAGTGTTTTCCCAGGTGGGTCCAGTGGGGATGGCTGGTTGAACCCAAAGGCTCCATCCTCCTTTGCTTCCTTAGCTGTCGGTTGTATTTCCTTTTTGTCTCTGGTTCAGGGTCAGTTCTGGAGTAAAACTCAGTGTTACGTTACCTATAGGAAAGGGAGCAAACCTAGCGAAAACAAACTTGTGAGTTACAAATAGAAGGGCTTTGAGGGTGTTGCTTTCAGGTTGACTGGGGGAGAGGGTGGCAGAAGGTGGCCTAGATAACATTCTCTGGATATCCTAGGCATTCTTTTTTTTTCCTTCCCCACCCAGGGGTCAGATGGCACAATCTGGGGACTGAGGAGCTCACACTGAGGGCCACGACGGCTCGCCCCGAGTCAGGGGCCGAGGGCAGCCCACCTGTCCTGATTTCTGATGCATAGCAAGTAATTAAGAACATCATGGCCTAAATCAGGTACCCTTTATTCTCCAGACTGACATTGTTGTTCTTCCGTACTCTAAAGAGGTCCCTGACAGCAGATTTCTCCCAATGCAATTTGTCTTTTGATTTCTTGGGTTTTGGTACCAAGGGTATTGACTGTGGAGACAAGCAAACTGAAGTTGTTAACAATCTCAATCTCTTCACCATCTATCATGCTGCTGTCAATCAGTCAGCGGTGAGTCTTTTGTTTTCTTGATACTGAGCTTCAATCCATAGTAAAAGCTGCAGTCCTTGACCTTCTGAAGCAAATGCCTCAGGAACTCCTTGGTTTTAGCAAACAAGGCTGTGTCATCTGCTAAAAATTCTCCAGAGTTAAAGACAAGGAGATATCTGAAAGCAGCCAGGGAAAAACAAAGTGTAATTTAAAAAGAAGAGCAAATAGGACTTAAACTCTGATTTCTCGGCAGAAACCATGGGAACAAGAAGACCATGGAAAGGCATACCAAACACTCAAAGGACACAACTTCCTGGTCCCCACTGGACCCTCATCATTTCCTTCACCTGCTCCCCCCACCGACCAAACTGTGCAGCTCTGCAGCTGCATTCTGGCCCATCCTCACCCTTCTGCCCCAACACTCACCTCCTTGTACCCCCAATATGGTTTTTCCCAATAAAAAAAGGACACAACTTCCAACCAAGAATACTGTACCCAACAAAACTATCCATCAAATATGACAGAGCTAGGAGGACATTCTCAGTAAAGCAGAAACTAAGGGCAAGACCAACATTACAAGAAATACTAAAGAAAATCCTTTCCACAGAGACACCACAGAAAAGTGGATGGATCAAAGTAATCAACAACATTTCAAAAAAAGAACCCAACAAAATGACAGAAACAAAACTTTACCTCTTGATAATTTCACTGACTATGAATAGTTTCAATAATAAAGTGAAAAAGAATAGCAGATTGGATTTAAAAACACCTAAGAACAATCAATATACTGTCTATAAGAGACACATCTGAGAAGTGAAGGTAAAGACAGACTAAAAATCAAAAGGTGGGTGAAAATATAACAAATAACAACAAAAGTATTAATCTCTGATAAAATAGACTACTCAGTAAAAACCAGAAGTATATAATGCTTGAAGTGTCAATAGAACAAGAGGGCATAACCATAAAAAATATCTACACAACAAATGATAAAACTACAAAAGACACAAAACAAACATTAACAGGCTTGAAAAACAAAATAGACAATGCTAGTACTAGGAGACTTCCATACACCATTCTCAATGAAAACTAACATAATTAGAAAGAAACTAAACAAAGAAGCAGAACTAAACAATACAATTACCAACCCGATCCCATACACACATATAGAGCAATGCACCCTAAAAAATTTTAATATACATTTTTCTCCAGTACACATGGAACATTCTCCAGAACAGATCATATGGATAGGCCACAAAATAAGCCTGAATAAATTTTTATAACTTTTAAATACTACAAAATATTTTCCCAGAGTATAATGCTATAAAACTAAAAATCTATAATAAGAGGAGAAAGGATAAAAATACAGGCACCTGGAAGCTAAAAAACACCCTGCCTGAACACTGTTGGGTAACACAAATACAAAAATGTTTCTTGAAACAAATGAAAATGAAAACACAACATATCAATATCTCTAGAATACAGCAGAATCAGTAGTTAGAAGCCAACTCATGACAATAAAGAAGGACATCAGAAGAGGAAAAAGAATGAAAAACTACTCTTTTCGACCCAAATCTCCAGCAAATAGAAAAAGAACAAAACAACTTCTAAAAGAAAGGAAATTATAAAAATAAGGTCAGAAATAAATGGAATAGACAACAGAAAAGCAGTTGAAACTGCCAAAAAGACCAAGAGTTTGGTCTTCAAACAGGTCAATATGATTGACATACCACTGATAAATATAACAAAAGAAAAGACACAAAATTCTAATAAGAAATGAAAAGGGCAACATACAACAAGCTCAACTGAATTAAAAAGGATAATAATGGAATATTATGAAAACTTATACTCTAACAAACATGAAAATCTAGCAGAAATGGGAAAATATACTTGCAAACTCACAACCTGCCCAAACTGACACAGACTGAAGTAGAACGCCTAAACAGACCCTACACAAAAGAAGAAATTGAGCAGGTCATTAAAACAATTATGGTACATTCACACGATGGAACACTATGCAGCATGCAGGAGGAAGCAATGATTTTGTAAATCACTGTCTAACTTGGGAGGGACTGGAGAGCATTATACTCAGTGAACTAACTCAGTCCCATAAGGACAAATACTGTATAAGACCATTATTGTAGAACATGTGTGAGGATCCAAGGCAGGGGGAGTAGAGGGGTAAAGATAGGCAGGGTGGCGAGACTATTAATCATAGGGTCACACAACTTGAGGAGTGGAAGGAGGGAGGAGTGAAGGAAATGGGAAAGATCTGGTGAGAAAAACAATATACATGAACTTTGTAAATAGATCAGTATAAAATAGTATTTTTTAAAAAAATTTCCTGATGACAACAACAAAAAAACTATGGACCAGATGGCTTTAAACATTCAGAGAAGAACTGCCACCAATTCTACATAAATTATTTCCAAAAATAGAAAAAGAAGGAATACTCCCAGATTTAGTCTATGAAACAAACATAACCAAAATATCAAAGCCTGGAAAAGACACTCCCAAACAGGAAAACTATAAATCAATACCTCTCATGGACATAGACACACACAAAAATAAACAAAATCCTAGCCAACAATGAATCAAAATACCTCATGACCAAGTGTGATTCATAACAGCCATGCAAGAACGGTTCAACATAAAGAAAAATAGTCAGTGTAATCCATCACATCAATAAAACAAAGTATAAAATCCACATGATCATCTTAATTAATGCAGAAAAGGCTTATCCTTTCCTGATAAGAACATTCAACAAAATAGGATTAGAGGGAAATTTCTTCAATATAATGAAGAGTATATATTCTAAACTAACAGCTAACAGCATCCTGAATGAAGAGATAGTAAAGACATTCTTCCTGAAAATACAGACCAACCAAGGAAGCCCACTATCATAACACCTATCCAAAATTGTATTGGAAGTCCTAGAGAGAGCAATAAGGCAAGAGAAGGAAAGAATAGGCACCAATATTAGAAAAAGAGCTGAGAGAGAAAGGAGAAGGAGAAGAAGCTGGTCCCAAGTAAGCAACAGGCCGTTACTGAGTAGACCTTGGGGATAGGTCAGGGAACTGCACACAGAGAAGATTAGAATGCATGCAGGCAGACAAAAGCAGTTTTCTTTTATAGGGGATGTTAAGGAGATTGAGAGGGATGGTAGTTGGGGGCAGGGGTCCTGTCAGTATATGATCAGGCCCAGTGCCTTATCAGGATCTGGTCAGGTCTTATCAAGATATTGTCAGGCCCAGGGTTAAATATTTAGGGTATGCAGGCACTTCAACATTTTTCCTCCATCCTAATAGACAAAGAGAAGGTAAAGCTATCTCTGTATGTAGATAATATAATAATGTACTTTAAAAACCGTAAAGATTCAGCAGTGATGTTCAATATCAACAAAATAGCAGGATACAAAGTCAACATACAAAAATCAGTCCTACAGTTGAAAAAAAAAATAAAAGCAATAACAACTACAATACCCAACCACAAGAAAAAAAATACATAATAATAAATCTAACTATAGACACAAAGGACACATACAAAGAAAATGGCAAATGCTGCTGTTGTTGTTGTTAAGTGCCATCAATTTGAGTACAACTCATAGCAACCCTATGAACCCTGTACTATCCTGTGCCATCTTCTTACTTCCTGACACACTAGAGCCCATTGATGCAGTCACTGTGTGAATCCACCTGGTTGAGGGTCTTCCTCTCCTTTTCATCCTTCCAAGCATCATGTCCCTCTCCAAGGAATAGTCCCTCCTAGCAATATGCCGGAAGTATGTGAAGAGAAGCCACATCATCCTTGCCTCCAAAGGGCAGTCTGGCTGCACCTTCTTCAAGACATATTTGTTTGTTATTCTTGAAGTCCATGGGAAGTTCCCTAACTGCAGGTTTTCCAAATGCAATGTATCTCCTTATTTACTGACTACTGGTATCAAGGATGTTCATTGTAGATCCAAGTAAATTTCAGTCTCTTCTCCATCCATCATGATGTTGTCTGTCAGACCAGTGGTAAAAATCTTTGTTTTCTCAGTGTTGAAATGCAATTCATATTGAAGCCTGCATTCCTTGGTCTTCTGCAACTAGTGCTTCAAGTCATCCTCATTTTCATCAAGCAATGTTGTGTCATCTGCACATCATTCTTCAATGAGATGGATAACAGTACAGAATGAAGGTTGCAGGTACTGTATACCAATGAAGGAATTTTTCTTTTACTTTTCAAAGAGAAGAGTGAATTAGGGGGGAGGGGTGGGCAGGGAGAAAAATGCAACAATGAATGAATGGAAATCCAAAATCTTTGCAAATGTTCATTAAAATTAATAAAATAAAATTAAAATAAAAACTCAAGATGGAGGTAAAGCCAAAGTAAGGGAATTAAGAATTCTCTCCTAAGATATTATTCGGAGAAACTTCATTGTCCTTGTACTCTTCTCTAAAACCAGCTAGAACCAGTCCTTGGTGCTCTAGCATCCCCTAAGACAAAGACATTCCAAATATTCTAACCACCCCCTCCTTCCAAGCCCAAATTAAATTACCCAACAGGAAGGAGCAAGACTGAGGTCAAGATGCTTGACCAATGGGTTGAGGCACAGCCTTAGCTTTTGTATCAGGAATTAAAACCCCAGGAGACTGCCAACCAGCCATGTTGACAAGTCATACTAAATGTCATATGTGCTTCCTTCCACAAAAGTAAAGACTTGCCTTACAGAGAAAAAAGAGTGAGAGAGATGTGAATCAAAATAACAATGAAATACCATCTCACTCCAGTAGCAATAGCAAATTTTATCAGGTCAGCAAACATTTAAATGTTGTAGAGGGTATAGAGAGATTAAAACTCTCACGCACTGCTGTTGGGATTATAAAATAAATGGTACAACCACTCTGGAAGGCAGTTTGACTTTTCCTCAAAAAGCTGAACATAGATAACCCATATGACCCAGTTTTCCCACCACTAGGCATATACCCCAAGGAAAATAGAACTGAGACACAAACATATTTGTACACTTATGTTTGTAAGAGTGTTATTCACAATAGTAGGAAAATGGAAAGAGCCCAAATATCTATCAACAAAAAACTAGGTTGAGAAATTAAGGTACATTCATGCAATGGAACAATTTCATGAGATGGTCTAGCTTTGGCCAATTTGAATCAGGTAATCATATGGTATACTATGCTGTCAATGAAATGCAGAAGAATGATGTTGCGGGCATAGTCAAAAAGTCAATTTCAAGTTCTATCCTGAAATACAATGTTGTGAGTGACAGGATATTCCATACTCCTACAAGGAAGACCTGTTAATACAACTATTATTCAAGTATATGCTCTTAAATCTAGGGCCAAAGAGGAGAAAATGAAACATTTTTAACAAATCTTGCAGTCCAAAATTGGTTGAACATGCAATCAAGATGTGGTAATGGTAATTGGTCACTGGAAATAGTGAAGAAGGAATGGTAGTTGAAAAATATGGGTTGGTGATAGAAATGAAGCTGCAAATAGAATGATCAAATTTTTTAAATTTTAATTTATTTATTTTTCATCTCAATGAACATCTACAGCCGTTTAACTCATAATGCCTCCAACCCTGGAAAATCTTTAGTAAAAGACCAAAGACTAGTAAGCTCCAGAGTGAAACCTGAGTATAGAATGATCAAATTTAGTATTTTCAATTACCATTCATTCCAACTCCTTTCTAAAAGATACACACAGCATCTTTACACATGGATCTTGAATCTATTCCATCTGAATTTCAAAATCATCTTAATAGGTTTGAAGCATTAAGTACCAATGATCAAAAACACCAAGCGATTTGTGGGATGGTATCAAAGATATAATCCATGAAAAGAGCAAAAGGTCATTACAAAGACAGAGGAGAAATAAAAAGCTGAAATGGATGTCAGAAGAGACTGAAATTGCACGAGAGCATGGAGAGACCAAACCAAAGGGGAAGCATGCCAAATAAAAGAGCTGAACAGAAGATCTCAAAGGGCAGCTTGAGCAGACAAAACAAAGTATTATAATTGAATGTGCAGAAGCTGGAATTGAAGAATAAAAAAGGAAGAACTTACTTTGCATTTCTTAAGCTGACAGAACTGAAAAACAAATTTAAGCCTCGAGTTGCAATATTGAAAGATATTGTGGGCATTATATTGAATGACCCAGAAATCATCAAAAGAAGATGGACAGAATATACAGAGTTATTGTACCAAAAAGAACTGAAGGTCCCTGAAAAATTTCAGTAAGTATCATAAGCGATGGGTAAGTCTGCTGTTAGGGACCTCTCCGAAGTACTCAAGAGCAACAGTGTGTCTCTGGAGACTAAGGTG
>NW_006400174.1:477818-481012 GCF_000299155.1 Elephantulus edwardii
CAAGTCGAATCTCCAATCAAGTCTTCATTTTATTGAAAGCACTCACAGCTTATATAAAGAAGCACAATGGGGGAGGAGAAGTACGCAATGGGGGAGAATAACATGTCATTTCCAGTAAGCTGAAAGTTATCTGGTAAACAGAAACTTAGCAGGGCGTTCCCAGTAAACCAAAACCTATCCTCCCAGGTTGGGGCAACATGTCCAGACATGTCCTTAGAGAATTACAAAATGGCTTCAGCTAGGTTGAACTAGCAGTCTCCAACAGAATACAATACGAAGGAGCAACGATTTTAATAGTATATAACATGGAAGAGTCTAGAAAGCATTATGCTGCACAAACTAACTCAGTCTCCTAAAGACAGATATTGTCTAAGACCATTATTTTAAAAATAGGGTAACTGTGGGTAACTCTGAGAACAATGGGAATCCCAGAACACTTGTTGTGCTTATGCAAAACCTACACTTGGACCAGGAGACAGTCATCAGAACAGAGCCGGGACACACTGCATGGTTCAAAATTGGGAAGGATGTATGCCAGGGATGTGTCCTATTTCCATATCTTTTTTTTTCTCTCCATACCTTTTCAATCTATACGCAAAACAGATCATTTGGGAGGCTGGGCTCTGTGAGGAGTAATGTGGCATCAGGATTGGAGGAAGACTCAACAATAACATGTGTTATACAGATGGCGCAACCTTGCCTGATGAAACGAAAGATGACAGGAAGCTCTTGCTGCAGAAGGTCAAGACTGCAGCCTTCAATATGGATTGATGTTCAACATAAAAAAAGCAAAGATTCTCTGGGCCAATCGTCAGTATCATGATAGATGGTGAAGAGATTGAAATTCTTAACAACTTCAGTTTGCTTGTCTCCACAATCAACACTCTTGGTACCAGCAGCCAGAAAATCAAAAGATGAACTGCATTAGGAAAGTCTGCTGTCAGGGACCTCTCCAGCGTACTAAAGAGCAACAATGTTAGTCTGGAGACTAAGATGTGCCTGACCCAGGCCATAGTCTTCGCAATTGCTTGCTATGCATCAGAAAGCTGGACAATAACTAAGGATGATAGAAGGAGAACTGATGTCTTTGAGCTGTGGTGCTGAAAAAGAGAATTGACTATACCATGCACTGCTAGAAAAACAAACAGGTTTGTACTAGAGAGGGTGAAACCAGGCTGCTCATTGGAGGTGAAGATACTATATGGGGATTGCAATCAATGTTATAAAATGAATTATGTATAAACAGTTAAATGGAATATCAATCTACTTTGTAAAACTTTCCTTCAAGTCATAATAAAAGTTTAAAGAGTTGACTGGATAAGCGAAAAAAAAAAAAAGGATTCTGAAGCTTTGTCTGACATACTTTGGGGATGTTGCAAGGAGTGAACAGTCCTTGGAGAGGGACATCATGCTTAGAAGGGTGAAGGGACAGCACAAGAGAGCAAGAAAAGAAGACCCTTGATAAGATGAATTGATTCAGTGACTGGGGTAATGGGGGTAGACGTGTCAGAGACAATAAACTTGGCAAAGAATAGAACAGGGTTCAGATCTGTTCACTATGAATTGCAAGCAACTCCACAGCACATAACAACAACAACAACAACGATAAAATATGATATGGATAAAAGTTCAAAAGGAGGAGAGGGGTCCGGGGAGGCCGAGGGGGTGGGTGGGGTTCTTGTCGTGTAACATAGAGTCAGAAATGACACACAGCTGACCCTCCAGCGGGCCAGCTAATTCCAGAGGCAGTTAATTACATCGGAGGAAATTGCCCTTCCTTCTCCCACGGAAAGCTGGTGGATTCAAATCTCATGCCTTCAAGATTGCCAAGGACCTGAAAAGGCAGCATAATAGTAGTATATAGATCAACGGTGATTAATTTTACGAAGCACAATATTCATGAATGATCGTTTAAAATGCAATGCACATGAATGATACACAATGTATACAAATTTTGTTTGTAAATCAATATAATTTTTTTTAAGTGGAAAACATCAAACCTCAAGAGCCAGTGAATGTCACTTTGTTTCCTCTTTCCTGTAGGAGCTCATAGTCCTGTAATTATATCTGCTGAAATGGGATATTCATAGACACTTCCTAGGGTGCTATTAAACTGCAGTGTCCCTCTAATTGAGAGTGTGTAATGACAGTGGCAGACCATCACTGTGTCTAAAATAAAAGCTTATGATGGAAAGTGTTATTTAGAGGAAGCAGTTTCCTAAGGTAACCTTTGGTTGGACAGCCTTCATTGACTTACATTAATGGAGATCTTTTTCTGTTGTTAAAGCAGATTATGTGTATATAAATTGCTCTGAGGCTTTCAAGAATTGTCAGTTAGGTATCATTATTGGAATAGCAGCAAATGCATTCTTACTTTGCTGTGTCAAAGCCTCCCTTCCTTTTCCCCTAGACACCATTCATGGCTGTGTACTCAACAGCACAGCCCTTTCCCCTAACTCCTCTGTAAGCCAGTTAGGATTTTTAGAGACTCCTCTAAGATAGACTTCTATCTCAGGGTGCTGTGGAGTAGGAAGTGCCCCTGTGAAAAGTGAAGGATTGTGCTGAAAGCTACAGCTGCATACGACTCTCCAGAAAAGATCGTTGTTTCTCAGCACATAGTTGTTGCTGATCCCTGATAAACACTAGAAATTTGGCAAAAATTATACCATTGTTAATTACCACTAGTTAGGAAATTACTGATAGCTGACTCTTTTCAAAGGCAGTTAATCATGCAGGAGATTACCCACCTTTTTCACACAATGCAGCTGGTGGATTCAAACCTTGGGCCTTTGGGTTGGCAGCTCAGTGCTCCCTGGCAAAAATGATGCTGGTGTTGTTTACCGTCGAGTTAGAACTGACTTACAGCTGACCCTCTGGCAGGTTTTCAGAGGCAGTTAATCTCATGGAAGGTGATTGTCCATCCTTCTCTCACGGAGCAGCTGGTGAATTTGAATCATGTGCCTTCAGGATTGCAGCACAGCTTCTTGCCCCTAGACCACCAGAGTTCAGCAAAAATCATAGATCTCTAAAATCATTGTAGGCCCACATTATGGCATGGAAAGGTAACCATGGAAAGATACCATGTGGTATCCTAGCAAAATTGTGAAGTGTGCTGTGTGGCAAATTAATTTTTTCTTTTTCTTTCCTTTTTTTATTAAATTTTATTAATTTTGATGAACATTTACAGAGATTTT
>NW_006400174.1:482192-485387 GCF_000299155.1 Elephantulus edwardii
TATAGCATTTGTCCCTTTGTGACTGAGATACCTCACTCAGCATAATGTCCTCCAGGGTCACCCATTTTGAATAATATTGCATGAGTTCCTTGTTTTTGAGAAGATATTTGTAAGCTAGGTTAAGACCATGGGAAAGAGTTCATGTTTGTTGAGCACTTTTAGGAAGAAAAAACAGGATTATCTTTATAAAAAGAGAGACTAGGCAACCTAGAGGCTTAGAAGCTTGCTCCCAAGATGGTATCCCTCCTGTGGGCTGCCCAGTCATCACAAAGTAGATGGTGTCTCTAAGGCTGCTGAGGAAGGAAGGACAAAACCCAGTTCAGGCCAAGAAAGACAGTTTATTGACAAGAAACTGGTGGGCTGGCTCTAGAGACCAGCAACTACTTAGAGTGGAGTTTTATATTGTCATACAAAGAAGTTGGGAGGGAAGATGTTCACAGCTGCTTGCTCTAACAGAGATAAACAGAGTTGCAGCTGCTGCTTTGATCATTTCAGTGGCTGTTCTGAGGAAAGAGAGGGAAAGCAGCTCCAGGGCCCTGACAGTGTCTATCCGGCTAGGTTCCTAGTTATCATGGAGCATGCTCCTCCAAGGTGGCTGACCTCTCATAAAGGGTCTCACAGAGGTCATAGAGGGATCATTCAAGTGGCAACTGAAAGTTCTTAGAGTTAAGAGAGGACACCTGTGAGTGTCGAGGCTAAGGTGTAAGGTGTACTTCTAGGTCTTGTGAGCCCTGTATTTAGCTGAATGTTGGCTTTCTTGGTCTGAACTGTCTCAGGGAAATACTTAGACTTAACACCTCATGTAAAGAGGAAAACAAAGCAGGAAAGTCTGCGGTTCAGTGCAAATCTAGCATTTAAGCTTAAAACCACTAACATTCTCCTCCGTATTCATTGATGAGATCATGTTTGATACAAGGTCAGAAGTGTCACAAAAGGGAGCTCAGCTGACTGCTGAATGCAAAGGCAAATTATACTAGTGTAAGTATTTCAACCTAATAAGGAGCCCCACCCCATCTTGATTACCCTTCTAGACTTAGAGGGCAATTAAACCATTTTTAAATATTATTAAAAGAATGTTTTCTGCTGCTTTCTGGTCTGCTGCATGCAGATGTGTGGCCCCGTGAACTTTGAGCACACTGAACTTCATCTACTAGGGCTGGACTCAGCAGTGGTGCACTTGGACTGCCAAAAGCTTTCAGGGTTTTATGTAGAAAAATCAGGGTCGCATTTGCTGTAAAGAGTGGCTCTGAAAGAAATAAACAACTTAAAAATACGAAAATAAACATTTCAAAGACAGTCTCTCTTCCACTCTCTCCTTCCCATCTTCTCCTCCACTTCATCTCTCTTTCTCTCCCAACCTCTCTCTCTCCCCAACCTCCATCCCTCCTCTCCTCTCCACAAGTTAGATCTGACTCACAGCTGACCCTCCTTTGGGTCTTCTGAGGCTGTAAATAGCACGAAAATTATCTATCCTGTGGAGCCGCTGGGGGATTCAAATTGCCAGATGTGCCACCTTTGGGGTTAGCAGTGCAGCTTCCACCAGAGCTCTGCACCTATTAAGTGCACTGTCTTACTGGTTTTTTAAGTAAACTTAGTATATTCGCCAGGACAGAAATAAGGGTTGCAGCCCTTTGCATGTGTAGGAGAAAATTAATTGGCAAGATCAGAACAAAAGGTGTACTCTTAGATACCCTTCTCTTTCCACCTGGAGGGAGCTCCTTTCCATGTCTGTTCCAGACTGTCTTGAAGGAGCCTTTCCCTTCTGTTTCACTTCAGAGACAGTCTTGAATGAATTTTATCTAATCAAGATTTTTCAAATTATTTTAAAAAGCAGGTGGTACAAACAGCCTTGCCAGAAACACAGGATCCCGAAGAAATCTCAGTCACTGTCAGGGCCTTTATGACAGCTGGGCTGCCTAATGAACTGCTGGAGCTGCTGGAGAAGATCATCCTGCATAACTCTGTCTTCAGTGAGCACAGGTGAGCCTGTCTGTTTCAAACCCCCTGCTTGACATATTCTAGGATGATTGGGTCTCACCTCACCCATCCAGCCTCTATATCACCAACACATAGCCAGCTGCTTCAAAACTTAAAAATAAACCAGTCCTCAAATTCATTGCCTTTGTTTGGGAACCAGCTCTTAACTGATCCTTCACTGAGTTTTCCAAAACTGTAAATCACATGGGAGGATTTACAGGACATTTTCTCATTTAAAATATGAAAACTAAAGCCATAAATTTCATAGAAGAAAACATATGGAAGTAGTATCAGGGTTATTTTTAATCATGGATTATCAAGTGTTATAACAACAGCACAAACATCAAAAGACAAAACAGATAAATAGAACCTCATTAAAATTCTTTTCCCCCTTCAAGGACTTTATTTAAAAAGAGAAGAAACACATACAAATTAGAAGAAAATCTCCAAAAACCTTATATCCAATATGTCTAATATTCAAAATGTATCTAACACTTATTCAACTTCTTGTTGTTGTTGTTGTTATGTGCCATCCAGTTGCTTGCAACTCATACCGACCCTATGTACAACAGCCCTAAACTCTGCTCTGTCCTGTGCCAATCGCACTGTCACTGACACACCCATCCCAATTACCACGGTCACTGAATCAATCCACCTCAAAGAGGGCCTTCCCCTCCTGTGCTGTCCCTCCACCCTACCAAGCATGATGTCCCTCTCCAAGAACCGGTCTCTCCTTACAACATGTCCAAAGTAGGTTAGACAGAGCCTCAGAATACTTGCCTCCAAGGAGCCACCCAGTTTAACCCTTTCCAGTATGAGTCTGCTTGTTTTCCTAGCAATCCATGGTACCCTCAATACTTTTCTTCAGCATCACAGCTTAAAGGCATCAATTAGTCATTGTCCAACTCTCTGATGCATACGAAGTGATAGCAAAGACCAGGGCCTGTATCAGATGCATCTTAGTCTCCAGAGAGACACCATTGCTCTTCAGTACTTTTGGAGAGGTCCTTAACAGCAGACTTTCCCATGGCAATACATCTATTCATTTCCTGGCTACTGGTGCTGAGAGTGTTGACTGTGAAGTCAAGCAGACTAAAGCTGTGAACACTCTCAATCTCTTCACCATCCATCCTGATGCTGCCAATTGGTCTAGTGGTGAGAACCTTTGTCTTCTTGACATTGAGTCTCAATCCATATTGGAGGCTACAGTCCTTGACC
>NW_006400174.1:487782-492408 GCF_000299155.1 Elephantulus edwardii
CTTCTCTAGCCATTCGTTTGTTGATGGGCACTTAGGTTGTTTCCAACTCCTTGCTATTGTGAACAAAGCTGCAATAAACATGGGTGTGCATAAGATCTTCCTTTCTTATACTGACCTGCCACCTTTCAAAGTATGATTTCCCTCTCAAAGGACTGGCTTCTCATAAAAATATGCCAAAAGTATATGAGATGAAGTGTCTTCATCTTTGCCTCCAAGAGACACCCTGGTTATACTTTTTCCAAGGCAGACTTGTTTGTTATTTTGACAGTCCGTGGTCTATTCAGTACTCTTCTCCAACACTACAACTCAAAGGCATTGATTCTTCATTTGTCATACTTATTTGTTGTCTAATTTTCAAATGCATAGCAAGCAATTGAGAAGACCTAGGTCTGAATCAGTTGTATCGTAGTCTTTAAGTGACATCATTGCTCATTAGTACTTTGGAGAGATCCCTGACAGCAGATTTTCCCAATACCATACATCTTTTGATTTCCTAACTAATACCAAGGGTCACTATGAATCACCGGCGACTTGTTGGCACATAATAACAATAGTACCAAGGGTGTTGATTGTGGATCAGGTAAGGTTAAATATTTAACAATTCCAATCTTTTCTCCATCTATCATAATGCTGCCTATTGGCCCAGTGGTGAGGCTTTTTGTTTTCTTGATGTTGGGATGCAATCCATATAGAAGGTTGTAGTCTTCTATATTTTCCACCAAATGTTTCAATTCTTCCTCACTTTGAGCAAGCAAGGCTGTGTCATCTGTAAGAATACAGCCCTGATGCATGCTTTACCTCCTCACCCCTTAAATAATTGTTTATTGGCAGTGAGTTAGAAAAAGTGATGGAGTTGGCAGACAGAAACACCACCACAACAATATCATAAGGGCAGCAAGAATGATAGGGAGGAGCAGGTGGAGCCCAAGAGGAAAGCCTCTCCTGAAGTGTGAAGTCTAGGAGGGCACTGGGGTCTGGAGTGTTGAGGGGGCAGCCTTAGGACACCTTCACTTAGTAATTAAGTATAAAAAGGGACAAAGAGTGCCTCAGACTGACTCCTCGAAGTGTACTTTCCTTGGCAGGTGAGGTTGTTGGCCGAGGCTTGCTTGGTACACACCTCCTGTGCCACATTCACATTCTCCTTCTTCTCATCCCAAGCCTTCAGTGCAGAAGCCTGCAGGGCTCAGCCATAGGAGAAGGTCAGCACTCATGGCTTCAGCAGGGGGCACTGGATGGTGTTGAGGTTGATGGATGCCTCCTACACACTCTGGTCTCCAGACAGGAAATTGATCCCAGTGACAGGTGTGGCGGGGGGGGGTTGGGGGGATGGTGCCACTGTGTAGGGCAGTGCTGTAACAGTTATCATGGCAATCTCCTCAAGAGAAAACTTCCATGTGCAAGTGTGCCCTGGGGTTACAATATTGGGCTTCAATAAAGTGCCTTTGGGCAAATCCACCGCTATTGGCCACTGATCTACAAATGTGGTGAGATTGACAGAAGAACCATTGAAAAATTCAAGAGGAAGCTGCTGAGATGGGAAAGCATTCTTTCAAATACTCCTGAATCTTGTATAAACTGAAAGCTAAGCGTGAGCATGATATCACCATTTATATTTAGCTGTGAAAGTTTGACATCAGCAAATACTATGTGACCATCATTGATGCCCAGGAGACAGAGACGAGTGTTGCTGCTGGTGTGTTGTGAATTTGAGGCTGATATTGAAACTATCCGTAACACTGATGTGCCAAACGTGGTAATAGTTACCCACGGTGGACAGTGTTTGCTGGAGCTTCCTCCCTAAAACAAACCCTGAAGCAGGAGCGGCATCCACTTCCGAAATGGCTTGCCTCTGGAAACTCTATGTACAAACAGTGCTCAGGGCTTTTGATCATAGGGTTGCTATGAGTAGTCTACAATTTGACAGAACCTAACAACAACAACAATACTGAAACTGTCAACAGTTCATCTTACTTGGATCCACAATTAACACCCTTGGTACCTACCAGCAGTTAGGAAATAAGGAGATACATTGCTCTGAGGAAATCTGCAGTTTGGAACCTTTCCAAATTATTGAGTACTGATGTCAGTTTGAAGACTAAGTTGCTTCTGATTCAGGATATAGTCTTTCCAATTACATGCTATGCATCTGAGAGCTGGACAATTAATAAGGATGCCAGGAAAAGAATTAACACCTTTGAGCTATGGTGCTGGAGAAAAGCACTGAACATAAACATCTATGTCTTGGAAAAGGTACAGCTGGACTGCTCTTTGAAGGCAAGAATGATGAGGTTTTGCCTCACATACTTTGGGCATGTTTCTAGGAGGGGCTAGTCCTTGGAGAGTGTCATGATGCAGGGTGGTGGGTCAGCAAAGGAGAGGAAGACTCTAGACCTGGTGGATTGGCACAGTGACTGTTGCAATGGGCTCCTGTGTGTCAGAAAGTGTGAAGTATGCACAGGATAGAAAAGGGTTCAGACCTTTTCATAGGGTCATTGCTCTATGACACTAACAACAACATTCTCAAAGAATGAGCAGACCCGTGAGCATGCCTTTCTGGTTTACACACTGGATGTGAAGCGACAGATTGTTAGTGTTAACAAAATGGGTTTCATTGAGCCACCCTACAGCCAGAAGAGATAAGAGGAGATCATTAAAGAAGTCAGCACCTATGTCAAGAAATTTGGCTATAACCTTGACACAGTAACCTTTTGCTAATTTCTGGTTGGAATGGTGACAGCATGCCCCATGTATTGGTTTGAGGGAATGGAAAGTCAGCTGTAAGGATGTTGACACCAGTGGAACCACAGTGTTTGAAGCTTTTAATTATGTTCTGTCATCAACTCGTCCATCTGATAAGTCCCAGTTTCTGCCTTTCCAGAATGTCTACAAGATTGGTGGTAATGGCAGCGTCCCTGTGGGCAAAGTAGAGACTGGTATTCTCAAGCCTAGCATGGTGGTCAATTTGCCCTGGTCAATGTTACCATTGAATGAAAATCTGTTGAAATGTACCATGATGCTTCAAGTAAAGCTCTGTCTGATCACCATGTTGGCTTCAATGTCAAGAACGTCTCTGCAAGGAAGCTCTGGTGCCCTAGTGGTAAGAATCTGTGCTGCAATCTGGTTTGAATTCATTAGCTGCTCTGTGAGAGAAGGATGGACAATTTCCTCCTGTGCAATTTACTGCCTCTGAAAAATCTGCTAGAGGGCCAGCTAAGGGTCAATTCTGACTCAATAGCACACAACAAAAATAATGATAGATCCATAACAAAATTAAAAGAAAATGTTCATTGTGGCCATGTGGCTGGTGACAGCAAAAATGACCCACGGGTGGAAGCAGATGGCTTCACTGCACAAGTGACTGTCTTAAATCACTCTGGCCACATCAGTGCTGGTTATTCACCTGTGCTGGATTGTCATACATCTCATCATGTTTGCAAGCTTGCTGAGCTCAAAGAGAAGATCAATCACCATTCTGGTAAGAAGCTGGAAAATGACCCCAAATTCCTGAAGTCTGATGATACTGTCATTGTTGATGTGATTCTGGCAAGCCCACATAAGAAACGTCTCTGACTTCTTGCCTCTGGTCGCTCTGCTGTCTGTGGAAAAGAGACTACTGCTGTCATCAAAGCAGTGGACATCATCCAACTAAACTCAATTCACTTTCTTCTCAGGTGCACATGGTACATTCTCCAAAGCAGTGGACCAAAAGGCTGCTGGAGGTCACCAAGTCAGTTCAGAAGAATAAACGAAAATTACTGTAACACTTTCCACCTGTTCGTTTTCATCAGTGGTGGAAGAACAGTCTCAGAGCTGTTCATTTCAATTCTCCGTTTAACAATTTTAAAAGACTGGCCAAGGTACCCTGGGTCATTTTATAGCTACAACAGACTAATATCTACTAAGAAAAGATGCACATAAGGTCAAGAAAGTAGAAATCCATCTCAGCCAGCATGAAAAAACAAAATAACCCTTCTCCTAAAAAAGCAGACCCAATGAATACCTCCGATAGAGAGAACCAGAAGAAATATGTTGATGTAGAGTTATTAGATTAGCTGCAGAAAAAGATAAAAATGTGAGAAGAAACAATGGATGTCAATAAGGGAGCAAATACCTCAGAGACATCAGTCCAGAAGAAATATATGGATGAGGAAAAACGTGAACAGCTATGGAGGAAAATGCAAAAGATGGAAGAAAGAAATGATAGGATAGATACAGAGATCTAAGAACTTAAAAAATAAATCATCACAAGACAGAGAGGGCAGAACCAGCACTTCTGGAAATACAGAAAATGCAATCCAGAATATTTTTTATTTTCTTTTTTTACCCTTTTTAAATTACATTTTATTAATTTTAATGACCATTTACAGAGATTTTGGGTTTCCATTCATTCATTGTTGCACTATTTTCTCTACCCTCCCCCCCCAGTTCGTTCCTCTTTTTTTTTCCCCTTGAAAGTCTGTTTTAATTGTCCCATTGCCACAGTGTTTGTCAAAGCCAGTTCTGATTAATCTCCTTTGTCAGTGTGTCTTTTGCCATTCCTTATCACTCCTCCCTGAGAGAGACTTCACCCTGATTCATAAGGAAAAGGGGACGGCGTATTCTCTTAGCTACTTCCTGCTGAAAAGG
>NW_006400174.1:494353-501118 GCF_000299155.1 Elephantulus edwardii
TGAGAAAGCTTCATACCACTTTCCACAGGGGTTGCACCATTTTACACTCCCACCAACAGTGAATAAGGGTTCCAGTTTCTCCACAACCTCGCCAGTATTTGTTGCTTGCTGTTCTGTTAAATTGTGCTGTTTTGACTCGGGTGAGATGATATCTCATAGTTGTTTTTATTTTTTTAATCCAGAATATTAAGACCAAAATGGAAGAGGTGTCCAACACACTGGTAGGAAAAAATGTAGAAATTAAGAGATGGAACAGAAGGTCAGTGAGCTTGAACACAAGAGCCTCACTAGAAGAAAAATAAGAGATGAGACACAAAGAAAATTAAGGAAACATTAGAATCATGTGGGATGACATCAAATGGAAAAACATACTTATAATTGGAATTCCAGAACAGGGGAGTGACAGGGAAATCACTGAGAAGATTGTGTAAGAAGTACTAGAAGAAAACTTCCCAGGTATTTTGAAGAACGGGAAAATCCTCATTAAAGAAGCACAGAAAACACCAAATAGACTGGACTTGAAAAGAGCAACATCAAGACATATTCTAGTCAAACTCTCCAAATTAAAAGATAAGGATAGAATTCTAAAAGCAGCATGAGAAAAACAAAAAGTTACCTACAAAGAGGAAACAATTATATTAAGTTCTGATTTTTCAGCAGAAACCATATGAGCTAGAAGGCAATGGGATGCCATATACAGAAAATTGAAGCATAACAATTGCCAGCCAAGGATCTTATATCCAGCAAAGCTCTCCATCAAATATGAAGGGGAAATTAGATTCTTTGCATAAGAGAAGGAACTTAAGGAGTGTGGGGTGGGGAAAAAGACCAAAACCAGAAGAAATTTTAAGTGAAGTGCTGCACTTGGAGACGCCAAAGGAAAGTACATGGACAATTATAACCAGAAACAACAGAAAAAGAAACACAGCAAAATGACAAAAATAAAACCTGGTCTGACAATAATCACACTTTGAATGGACAAAATGCACCAATTAAAAGAAAAAGAGTAGCAGAATGCATAAAAAACAAAGCCCATCAATATGTTGCCTACAAGAAACACATCTTAAAGAGAGAGAGAGAGAAACACTCAAAATCAAAGGCTGGAAAAAAATTACCAAGCAAATGGGAACCTCAAAAAAACAGGAGTGGCATTACTGATCTCTGATAAAATAGATTTCAGAATGAAAACCACCATCAAAAATAAGGATGGACATTACACACTGTTTCAAGACACAATAGTTCAAGAAGACCTAACTTTGGTCAACATTTATGCACCAAATGATAGATCTGAAAAATACATAAAACAACGGTTAACAGAACTGAAGAGAGAAACAGACAGCAACACAATAGTGGTAGGAGATTTCAACACACCACTATGACCAAAGAATAGGTCAACTCAAAAGAAACTCAAGAAAGATGCAGAAGATCTAGACTATACAATCAGACAACTTGACATTGTGGATGTATTCAGGGTACTGCATTCAACTAAAACTCAATTCACTTTCTTCTCAAGTGCACATGGTACATTCTCCAGAATCCATCATATATTAGGACACAAAGCAAGCCTCAACAAATTAAAAAATATTGGAATAATATGAAATATCTCCTTGGACCACAATGCCATAAAACTAGAAATTAATCACAAACTTATAATACCACTCATGAGGAAACTAAATAACTTTCTGCTAGAACATGATTGGGTTTCAAATGGAATAAAAAAAGGTCCTTGAAAGAAATGATAATGAAAATGCAACTTAACAAAACCTCTGGGACACAGCTAAGACAGTCCTCAGGGAGTAGTTCATAGCAATAGGAACACACATAAAAAAGGAAGAAAGAAAAACCAATAATCTAACCCAACACCAACACCTTCAGCAAATAGAAAAGGAGCAACAATCTACTCCTACAACCTCTAGAAGAAAATAAATTATAAGGACAGGAGCTGAAATCAATGAGATAGAAAACAGAAAAACAATGGAAACCATCAATAATACCAGGAGCTGGTTTTTCAAAAGGGACAATAAAATTGACAAACCACTGGCAAACTTAATGAGAGAGGGAGAGAGAGAGAGAGAGAGAGAGAGAAGAGAGAGAGAAGGGGGGGAGAGAGAGAGAACACAGATAATTTGAAATTATAGAGATGACATTACAACAGAACCAGAGGAAATTAAATCAATAATATCAAAATACTATGAATACTCTGATAAATTAAAAAACCTAGAGGAAGTGGACAGATTTCTTGAAATGCATCCCCTACCCAGATTGACAAAGACAAATATAGAACACTTGAACAGACCCATCACAAAAGAAGAAATTGAAAAGGTCATAAAAAGACTACCCCATAACAAAAGTCTGAACCAGATGACTTCACAGCTGAATTCTACCATTCAGAGATGATTTAGCACCAATTCTACTTAAATTATTTTAAAAAATTGAAAAAGACGAAACACTTCCAGAGTCATTCTGTGAAGCAAGCATAACCCTAATACCAAAACCAGGCAAAAATATTACCAAGGAAGAAAACTACAGACAAATTCTCTCTCACTAATACAGATGCAAAAATGCTTAACAAAATCCTAGCCAAAAGAATCCAATAACACATAAAAAATAATAATAATTCACCATGACTAAGTGGGATTCTTGACAGATATGTATGGATGGTTCAACATAAGAAAAACAATCAACATAATTCACTATATTAACAAAGTAAATAACAAGAACCATATGATCTTAGCAATTGATGCAGGAAAGGCATTTGACAAAATCCAACAACCTTTCTTGATAAGGACACTCAGCAAAATTGGAATAGAAGGGAATTTCCTCAACATAGTGAAAACTATATATGCAAAACCAAGAGCCAACATTATTCTCAATGAAGAAAGACTAAAAGTGTTTTCTTTGAGAACAGAGACCAGACAAGGATACCCACTGTCACCACTTGTATTTAATATTATATTGGAAGTGCTTGCTAGACAACACAACAAAAAAATAAAAGACATTCAGATCAGCAAAGAGATGGTTAAACTGTCACTATATGAAGATGATATGATAGTATACACAGAAAATCCTAAAGACTCAACAACAACAACAAAAACTGTTAAAGTTAGTAGGCCATTTTGGTAGAGTGGTAGGATATAAGATAATATCCAGAAATCAGTAGGATTCCTCTACAGTAACAAAGAGTACTCAGAGAAGGACATCAAGAAAGCAATACCATTAACAATAGCCATCCACAAATTGAAATACTTGAGAGTGAACCTAATTAGAGATACAAAAGACCCATACAAAGAAAAATACAGAGCATCTCTGCAAGACACAATAGAAGACGTTAAGAAATGGGGAAATAACCTACAACCAGGAGAGAATAAAATACATGAATGGGATCTTCTAAGAATCAAATCCTTATGTACATCCAAAAACTTTTCCAACAGGGTAAAAAGGAAAGCCACAGACTGGGGAAAAAATACTTGGTAATGACATGTCTGATAAGGGACTTATATCTAGAATTTACAAAATACTCAAGCACCACAACAAGATAAAGTTAACCAATCCAATCTCAAAATGAGCACAAGATATGATATGAACAGATACTTCACCAAAGAAAACATTCAGATGGCAAACAAACACATGAAGAAACGTTTAAAATCCCTAACTCTAAGAGAGATGCAAATCAAAACAATTATGAGATATCCTCTTACTCCAGTAACAATAGCAAAGTTCAACAGAGCAGCAAACAACAAATGCTGGCAAAGTTGTGAAGAAACTGGAACCCTTATTCACTGTTGGTGTGAATGTAAAATGAAAGGCAATATTGCACTTTCTCAAAAAGTTGGAAATAGAAATACCATTTGACCCAGCAATTCCACTACTGGGAATATACCCTAAAGAAACCAGATCTTCCACCCAAACAGATATATGCACACCCTTGTTTATTGCTGAGTTGTTCACAATAGCAAAGAGGTGAAAGCAACCCAAGTGTCCATCAACAAATGAATGAATAGAGAAGTTGTAGTATATTCACACAATGGAATACTATGCAGCACTGAAAAACAAGGGACTAATAAAATATTCTACAAAATGGGTGACCCTGAAGGACATTATGCTGAGTGAAATATCTCAGTCACAGTAGGACAAAGACTGAATAATACAACTGTTATAACACAGGATTGACATGTGGGTTGAGGGGAAACTAAAAAAAAGAGTGGATAAATAATGAATACAGCATTGAAACAGATGAGGGGAAAAACTGTCTAAAAAAAATATATGATTAGGTATTATTTGTATGACAACAGTCCAGAATAAGAGGTGCATAGCAAAGTGGACTGGGGAGGTAGGAGGAAAGAGAAGAAATTGTGCAACAATGAAGGAATCTTTTTAAAGAGAAAAGCAAACTGGCAGGGGTGACTGTTGTTTTTGTTGTTGTTGATTGCCTTTGAGTTGAGTATGACTCATAGCAACCCTATGAACAGAAGACCTGAAGCTCCTCTACAACTATCGACATTTATCAAAAACTTTTTCCAAGGGGAGCTCTGGTGGCCTAGTGGTAAGGAGCTGCAACTACAATCCCAGAGGTGCATGGTTCGAATCCACCAGATGCTCTGCTGGGGAAGGAGGGACAATCTCCTCCTGTACCAGTCAGATCTGATTTGACGTACACGCACACACAAAAATAATAAAATAAATTCTTTAAAAACACAAAAACTTAAAAAAAAACAAAACCTTTTTCCAACAGAGTAAAAAGAAAACCTATCAACTGGGAACAAACATTTGGTAAGACCATCTCATACAAGAGTCTCATAACGAAATTTACAGAGTACTCCGGGGCCTCCACAAGAAAAAGACTGATAACCCAATTACAAAATGGGCAAAAGGCATAGAAAGAATTTTCACAGAGGAACATATTCGAATGGCAAACAGACACATGAAGAAATGCTCCAAATCACTGGCAATAAGAGAGATGTAATGAAATACCATCTCACTCTAATAACAGAAAAAGTTTAACAGGACAGCAAGTAATAAATGTTGGAGAGGATGTGGCGAGATAGGAACTTTTATACATTGTTGGTGGGCTTGTAAAATAGTAAAACCATTCTGGAAGGTAGTTTGGCATTTCCTCAAATATTTGTCACACAATTTTGAGACCCATTAAAACAAAGTTTAAGGGGTGGTGGGGAACAAACATAAACAGAAGTTATACACATGTACCTTCCCTGATGGATACTAAAAAATTATCATTGCCATTGAGACAGAACGGACTCATAGCTGACCTTCCATTGGATTGCCAAACCTGTAAATCACATGGGAAGAAATTACATTTCCACTGCTCTTTGGTACTCCAGTGATCCAGACCTGGTTTTTTACTGTTATTTTAGTTACTCTTTGATTTTTGTTATGGATACCATGCTACTTTGAATATTCTTGTACATTATCTCCTGATGCATTAATTGGGTTTTATTTAGATTTCATAATCAGGAATGATCCAACAGAATGTGGAAATTATAGAACAATATCATTAATATCACATGCAAGTAAAATTTTGCTGCTGTTGGTGTTATTAGGTACAGTCAAGTCAACTAGGACTCATAGCAACCCTATGAGCAATAGAGAGCTGAACCCTGCCCTATCATGTACCGTCCTCAGGATCTCTGATATGCTTGACCACATTGTTACAGTCATTGCTGAAGTTCATTCAAAATTGCTAGAGCAATACATCAACATAGAACTGCCAGAAATTCAAGCTGGATTCAAAAGAGGCCCAAGAGATATCACTGCTGAAGATGGATAGATCGTGACTAAAAGCAGCAAATGCCAGAAAGATATTTACTTGTGTTTTATGAGTATGCAAAGGCACTTAACCGTGTGGATCATAACAAATTATGGGTAACAATGAAAAGAAATTAAATCCCAGAATACTTAATTGTGTTTATGTGCTATATACAGATCAAGAATCAGTTGTCTGAAAAGAAAAAAGGAACACTACATAGTTTAAAACATGAAAGATATGACTCTGAATGGTTTCCTTTCTCTGTACTTACTCAATCTATATGCTGGGCAAATCATTCAAGAAGTCGGACTGTATGAAGAATGTAGTATCAGGATTGGAAGAAGACCAAAAACCTGTATTATGCAGATGATACAACCTTGTTTGTAGAAAGTGAAGAGAACTTGAGGCATTTGCTGCAGAAGATTAAAGACCAGACTACAACTTTCAATGTGGATTACATCTCATCATCAAGAAAACAAAAATCCTCACCACTGAGCCAATAGGCAAAATCATGACAGATGGAGAAAAGACTGAAATTGTCAACAATCTCATTTTACTTGGATCCATAAGACTGAGGTGCACTTGATCCAAGCCACAGTATTTTTAATTGTTTTCTATGTATCTGAAAATTGGACAATTAATAAGAATTACAGAAGAAATTATGCTCTTGAATTATGGTTTTAGAGAAAAGAATTGAATATCCCAGTGACTACCAAAAGAACAAGCCAGTCTGTCTTGGAAGAAATACAACGAGAGTGCTTCTCAGAGGCAAGGATGGTGAAATTTTTGTTTCATATACTTTAGGCATGTTGTCAGGAGAGGCCAGCCCTTGAAAAAAGACAATATGCTAGAAAAGGTGGAGGGTTAGAGAAAGAGAAGACCTTCAACAAGATTGATTATCTACAACTAGGAGAAGATAAAATAGATGAATGGGACCTTCTAAGAATCAAATCCCTATGCACATCCAAAAACTTCTCCAACAGGGTAAAAAGGGAAGCCAC
>NW_006400174.1:502239-508708 GCF_000299155.1 Elephantulus edwardii
ATATGCCAGACAAAAAAAAAGATCAACTTTAAAAAAAATTTTTTAAAGACCAAGCTAAATTGACACAATGATTTTAACAGTGGACTGGAACATGTCAGAGATGGTGAGGATAGAAAGGGCAAGGTTCATAGGGTCGCTGTGAATCATGGTCAGCTTGACAGCATCTAACAACAATAATCAGGAGTGAAAACTTTGGGAAATTAGTCTTCTAACATCAAAGTGTTTTGAGAGGTTGAAAGCCTTGAAAATCCAGCTGGGAGATATTTGTATCCACACTTATTAGTTGCCTGGGACTCCTGCTGTTCTGGACAGTTAACAGATGGCTCACAGCAGTTGCACTGCTTCCTTGATAGCTGATGGGGTTGAATTTGTTTCAATGTGCCTTATTTTCTATGGACATTGTCCATGTGTTTTTCCTCCATTTTCTATAGAGTTGCTTCTCTTTCTATTCTTTCAGCATATGCTTTTCATACTCTTATTCTCGACCCTCCAGAAGCTTTTCAGAGGATGTAAATCACACAGGAGATCATTCATCTTTCTCCCTTGGAGAACTGCATAGGAAGAGATTTCCCATCTTTCATGCCGCAGCTGGTGGGTTTGAACCATGTGTCTTTGGATTGGCAGTACACTCCTTACCTTCCAGGCCACCAGAACTCCCTTTCACAGTGTTGTCATTTCTGTTAGGTGCTGTCAAGTCAAGTATGACTCACAGTAACCATGTGAACAACAAATCTGAGCTCTGTCCTATCTTGTGCCATCCTCAGTGTCTCTGAAGTACCCAAGCCCATTGCAGAAGTCACTGTATTGATCTACTTGGTTGAAGATCTTGCTCTCCTTTGCTGACCTTTCCAATTGTGATTCCCTCTCCAAGGAATAGCCTCTCCTGGCTGGCTGGCTGATGTCTTGGTGGTGGTCTCATCTTGGTGGCCAACAGGCAAGGGAAGTTTCTGGGGTCTGTTTTGTTGTGTATTACTGTTCTTTTTCTCCCCCAAAAGTGGGTGGCTCAGGATATGAATAGACACTTCACCAAAGAAGACATTCAGATGGCCAACGAGCACATGAAGAAATGTTCAAAATCCCTAGCTCTAAGAGAGATGTAAATCAAAACAACTATGAGATATCATCTCAACTCAGTCAGAATAGCAAAATTTAACAGAACAGCAAGCAACAAATGCTGGCGAGGTTGTGGAGAAACTGGAACCCTGATTCACTGTTGGTGGGAGTGTAAAATGGTGCAACCCCTGTGGAAAGCAGTATGGCGCTTTCTCAAAAAGTTGCAAATAGAGATACCATTTGACCCAGCAATTCCACTACTGGGAATATATCCCAAAGAGACCATAACTGGAATCCAAGCAGATATATGCACACCCATGTTTATCGCAGCTCTGTTCACAATAGCAAGGAGTTGGAAACAACCTAAACAACTCAAGTGCCCATCAACAAACAAATGGATAGAGAAGCTGTGGTATAGTCACACAATGGAATACTATGCTGCATTGAAAAACAAGGAACTCATTCAATATTATTCAAAATGGGTGAGTCTGGAGGACATTATGCTGAGTGAAATATCTCAGTCACAAAAGGACAAATATTGCATGGTGCCACTGCTGTAAAACGGGACTGATATCAGGCTGGGGGTAAGACTGAGAAAAACTGGATAAATTGTGTTTACTGCACTGAAACAGATGAGGGACTGAATAATTTAAAAGCGATGTATGATAGGGTATTATGGTTATCACAAGAGTCCACAATTAAGGTTGCATAGTGGAATGTACTTGGGGCGATGGGAGAGGTGCGGGGGGATTGTGTACCAGGAAGGGAGTATTTCTTTTACTTTTGAAAGAGAGGAGCAAACTGGAGGGCAGGGGGAGAGGGCTGCGCGGGTAGAGAAGTGCAGCAATGAATGTATGGAAATCCAAATTCTCTGTAAATGTTCATTAAAATTATTTTTTTAAAAAATGGAAAAAAAAGTGGGTGGCCTTGAGCCTTAGATTAAGAGTAAAGATTGAGGCCACTCAAGGGTGTAACTTTATAATCATTGATGAGGTGATAAGTCTGTGGGCTGGCCTGACGTCTGGGGCCTTGGAATCTCCCTCCACTCTGGCAATTGTCTGGCTGGCTGATGTCTCAGTGGTGGTCTCATCTTGGTGGCCATCAGGCAAGGGAAATTTCTGTGATTCATTTTGTTGTGTTTTAGTGTTCTTTTTATTCCTCAAAAGTGGGTGGCTTTTAGCCTTAGACTAAGGGTAAAGGTGGAGGCCACTCAAGGGTATGACTTTAAAATCCTGTAGAGCCTGAGGGCTTGCAGCCCTCAGACTAAATTTATTAATCTTAGAAGAATATTCTTTTAAAGACACCGCAGTCTATTTGCTATACTTAACAACCTGGAGTTGCTGTGATGCTGAACACTATTCCATAGTCGTGTCAAATATCATAATGGTTACCCATTATCTACAGTGGTTGGATGAGCTTCCAGTTTGATTCATGTTGGGAAGTAGAGTGACATCCAGTTCTTAAACTAGATGGCTCTGGAAACTCTACAAACTCTCTTGTAAATGTACAGAGATTATGTTCATTATAGAACAGATTTCAGGTCTTTTGTGCAAAGCCTACTTTGAGTCATATTTGACTCAACAACACTTAACCACTGCTAAGTGAGACTAGCGCTGTTATATCTGGAGAAACACTCTTCCACTTTACACATCACTCTTTGTCAATGTGCTGTATGAGGTAACCTGGGTTTGCTGTGGTGCTGAACCTTGTTCCATGAGGATATCAAATATCAGAATGGTGTTCCAATGTGGACAGTGTTTAGTGGAGCTCCCATTTGTAAAACAGGTTTGGAAGCAGGAGTAGCATCCACTTCCTAAACCACAAGCCTCTGGAAACTCTATGAACTTGGAGAAACAAAGATAACTACAGAAAGGCATTAGGTCATTTGTTCATACAGTCACTATAAGTTGACCTCAACTCGACAGCAATCAACAGCAACAACATGCCCAAAATACGTGATAAGAAGCTTTGTTGTCTTTCCCTCCAGGCAACACTTTGGCTGTACTTTCTCCAAAACACACTTGTTTTGTTCTTTTGGCAGTGCATGGGATATTCAGCACTCCTCTCTAACACCACAGCTCACAGGCATC
Source organism: Elephantulus edwardii (assembly GCF_000299155.1). NCBI lineage: Eukaryota > Metazoa > Chordata > Mammalia > Macroscelidea > Macroscelididae > Elephantulus > Elephantulus edwardii. The sequence continues at coordinate 505,383 of NW_006400174.1, forward strand.
AACTCTTCTTGTGTCATCCTTATTCATTATCCCAGCTCTCAAATATATAGCAAGTGATTGGAAAGAGCATGGCCTGAATTAAGCTTTTTATACTAGTTTTGGTCAGTTATATATATTAACAAATACCTCCACTCTATTTGTAGCTTCCTTTTCCACCTTCTTTAGGATCTAGTTCTAAATTTTCATAGTCTTATTTATCAGAAAGACCTGGTCATGTAGTGGCTATTGTGCTTGGATGCTGACCAGAAAGATGGTACTTCAAACTTGACCATCATTCCATGAAGGAAAGCTGTAATGCCTTGTCATCAGGTGACTTCAAGGTGACTACAACTAATAGTAACTGTGTTAAAAGCTCTGGTGGCTTAGCGGTAAGGAGTTGTGCTGCCAATCCAAAGGCATGTGTTTCAAATCAACCAGCTGCTGCATGGAAAATGGGAAATCTCCTTCATTGAGGTTAACTGCCTCTAAAAACCCACTCGAGGGTCAGTTGTGGGTCCATTCTTACTCGACATCACACAACAACAACAACAAAATAATAATCCAATGAGAAATGGATATAAACTTTACCCTGTCTTCTATCTTATAATGTCCTCACGCTCATCTGCCATTCTCGGGCATGCTGCTGCAGTCTCTGTCAATCATCTCACTAGGGATCGAACTCTTTGTCTGACTTTCCACTTTTGCCAGCATAATGCCTTTTCCAAGACTCTTCCTGAGAGCATGCTCAAAGTATGTTGGGTAAAGTTTCACTCTCCATTTCTTTAAGGAACACCTTTGCTGTACCTCATCCAAGATATTGGCTTGATATTGTGGCAGTCCATGGATATTCTTCACCAACATCCCAATGCAAAGGCATCAATTCTTCAGTCATCCTTAGTCATTGTCCAGCTTTTCTATATGTAGGAAGCAATGGCTTGAGTCAGGTGCACCTTAGCCATTTTAAACTCACATCACTTTGAAAGGGTTCTTATTGTAGGTTTCTCTAATACAACACTTTGTGATTTCATAACCTTGGTTACTGGGGGAATTGATTGTGGATACAAATAAATTGCTATTGATGGTGGTGTTGTTTTGTACCATTGAATCGACTACAGCTCATAGTAACTCTATGAACAACAGCTCTGAGCCCTGCCCTGCTCTGAGCCAACCTCATCATCTCTGACACATCTGACCTCATTGTCACTGTCACTGCATCAATCCATCTCATCCAGGATCTTCCTCTCCTCTGCTGACCCTCTCTCTACCCTTCCAACCATGATGTCCTTCTCCAAGGACTGGCCCCTCCTGATAACAAGTACAAAGTATGTGAGATGGAGTTTCAGAATCCTTCCTCCTAGGAGCAACTTGGTTTCACTCTCTCCAAGACAGACCTGTTGGAAGTCCATGAGATGTTCAGTACTCTTCCCCACCACCACAACTGAAGGCATCAATTCTTCTTCTGTCATCTTTAGTCATAGTTCAGTTCTAAGAGGAACAGCAAGCAATTGAGAATATCATGGCCTGGATCAGGCACACCTTAGTCTCTAAACTGACACTGTTATTCTTCAGCACTCTGGAGAGGTCCCAGCTCCTGAGTGCTGCAAAATATTCCATTGTGTGAATGTACCACAATTTCTCAGTCCATCAGTTTCTTGATAGACATTTAGCCAGTTACCATATTCTTGATATTGTGAATAATGTTATCATTAAGCATTTTTTACCCCTGAGGCACCTGTGGGTAAGTTTGAATCACCAAACTTTAAATTAGTAAACAAGTGCTTAACAATTTGCACCATCACTTAGGGACTTCTTACACCTCAATTACATCTTCAAAATCCTAGTTTGTCTGCTTATCAGTCCTGTGTGTGCACATTGTGGTAGTGGTGGTGGTGGTGTACCATCAAGTCAGGACTGACACATAGCTGACCCTCCAGTGGGTTTTCATATGCAGTAAATCACACAAAAAGAGATTGCCTATCTCCTTCCTTTTGGAGCAGCTGGCAGATTTGAATCATGTGCCTTTGGGTTAATAGTACAATTCCTTACCACGACTTTATAGCTCAGGTATCTATATTCTTGCTCGCTTATCACTGTTCTAAATAGTACAGCACTTATCTGTCAGTTTGCTGTACTAAGGTAACTTGTGAGTACTGTGATGATGAAAGCTGTGCCACCTGTGTGTCAAATGCCAGAGGGGTCATCCATGGTGGGCAGGTTTCAGAAGAGCTCCCAGATTAAGATGGGATTAATCTCCCAGATTAAGCAGGATTGGCCAGCCACTTATTTTTTTATTTTTTAGTTTATTTTAATGAAAGTTTACATAGACTTTAGATTTCCATTCATTCATTATTACATTATTGCATTTTTCTCCCTGTCCACCCCTCTCCCCCAGTTCGCTTTTGTTTTTGAAAAGTAAAAGAAAAAAAATTTTCATTGTTATTCAATCCCTTCCCCCAAGTCCACTCTACTATGCTACCTTCATTCTGGACTCTGTCATGACAATAATATCTAATCATATATCCCTTTTAAACAGTTCTCTCCCTCATCTGTTTCAATGCAGTATACATTATTTATCCCATCTTTCTCATTCTCCTCTCAACCCCTGTGTCAGTCCTCTTTTATAACAGTGGCATTGTGCTGTATTTGTCTTTTTGTGACTGAGATATCTCACTCAGCATAATGTCCTCCAGGGTCACCCATCTTGTGAAATATTTCACGAGCTCCTTGTTTTTCAATGCAGCATAGTATTCCATTGTGTGAATATATCACAGCTTCTCTATCCATTTGTTTGTTGATGGGCACTTGAGTTGTTTCCAATTCTTTGCTATTGCGAACAAAGCCAAAATAAACATAGGTATGTGCAGGCTGGATTTAGAAGACGTCATGGTACTAGAGATATTACAGCTAATGTTAGATGGATCTTGGCAGAAATCAGAAAATACCAGAAGAATGTCTATCTGTGCTTCATTGACTATGCAAAGGCTTTTGACTGTGTGGATCACAACAAGCTGTGGCTGACTCTGAGAAGAATGGGAATCCCAGAACATTTGATTGTGTTAATGCTAAACCTATACTTGGACCAAGAGACAGTCGCCAGAACAGAGCAGGGAGACACTGGAGGTTCAAAAATCAAGGAAGGGGTCCATCAGGGATGTATTTTGTCTCCATACCTTTTCAATCTGTATGCAGAACAGATCCAAGACGCTGGGCTGTACAAGGAGGAATGTGGCATCAGGATTGGTGGAAGAATCATAAACAACCTGCGTTATGCAGATGACACAACCCTGCTTGCTGAAACTGAGGAGGACCTGAAGCGCTTGCTGCAGAAGGTCAAGGACTGCAGTCTT
>NW_006400174.1:509218-517009 GCF_000299155.1 Elephantulus edwardii
CATGTTGCAAGGAGGGACTGGTCCTTGGAGAGGGACATCATGTTTGGGAGAGTGGAGGGACAGAGCAGGAGAGAAAGACCCTCGATGAGATGGACCTGTTCTGTGAGTGGAGTGATGGGAATGAGTGTGTTTGAGATGGTGAGGTTGGCACAGGACAGAACGGCATTTAGGGCTCTTGTACGTAGGGTTGCTATGAGTTGCAAGCAACTCGATGGCACATAACAACAACAACAATAATGCATGTTTCTGTTTGGGTGGCAGTTACGGTTTCTTGGGGGTATATTGCCAGTAGTGGAATTGCTGGGTCACTTGGTATCTCTATTTGCAACTTTTTGAGAAAGCGCCATACAGCCTTCCATAGTGGTTGCACCATTTTACACTCCCACCAACAGTGAATAAGAGTTTCATTTTCTCCACAACCTTGCCAACATTTGATGTTTGCTGTTCTGTTCAATTTTGCTATTCTTACTGGGGTGAGATGATAACTCATAGTTGTTTAGATTTGCATCTGTCTTAGATCTAGGGATTTTAAACATTTCTTCATGTGTTTGCTGGCCATCTGAATGTCTTCTTTGATGGTTTGTTCATATCCTGTGCCCATTTTTCAATTGGATTGTTTACCTTTATCTTGTTGTGGTGCTTGAGTATTTTATAAATTATAGATATAAGTCCCTTATCTGACATGTCATTACCAAATATTTTTTTCCAGTCTGTGGCTTCCATTTTTACCCTCTTGACAAAGTTTGGGTGTGCTTAGGGATTTGATTCTTAGAAGGTCCCATTCATCTATTTTATCCTCTCCTGGTTATAGATTTTTCAGGATGCTTGGAAGACTGTTTATGTTGTGGATTAGGACTTCTAGAGTTCTTCTAAGTTTTTCTTTAATGAAGTTTATAGTCCAACTCAAATTGGATCAATGACCTAGGCCATCCACTTCTTAAATAGCAGGCCTCTGAAAAACCTATGAACAATAGAGTAACACAGATAATTATAGTATTAGAGGTGTAGGACCCTTAACCCGATGGCTTGACAGACAGTGACGGCAGCAATGGGCTCCAAGTGTTTCAGAGATTATGAAGATGGCACAGAATAGTACAGGGCTCAAATCTGTTGTTCATAAGGTCACTATGAGTCATATTCAACATTATAGCACCTCACAAAAACAACAGGCCACCAGAGTTTCCTAGTGACCTGGCAGTGCAATAAGTACATACTTAGCTGATAACCTAAGACTGGAGGCCTCCAAGTGGACCCATGGGAGAAAGAGCTTCATGGGGATAATCTACACCTAGAAAGAATATAACCTGGAAATCCTGCAGATGTTTAGGGTCTTCGAGTCTGATTGGACTTAGTGATACACAAGAAAATCTAATTGAGTGTCTTAGGCTGCCCCCACCTATGGTGTGCATTATGTGTAGCCTTCAATACTGAGCATCTGCTCTTCTCAGAAATCTCCAGAACCTGCTGATCCTGACTGCCATCAAGGCAGACCACACTCGGATCATGGACTACATCAACCACCTGGACAACTATGATGCCTCAGACATCGCGAGCATTGCCGTAAGCAGTGGCCTGTACGAGGAGGCCTTCACTATTTTCCGCAAGTTTGACATGAACACCTCAGCCATCCAGGTGAGCTGTACACAGCTGGCCCTCTGCCAGCTGCATGAGCTCTCTTGCAGAGTCTCCAACCCTTAGTTGTCTAATGCGTCTCAGATAACCATGCTGTTCTTGGCTGCTCACCAATTCCCAACCTTGGCCTTTTTTGTTGTATGTCCTTCCATATGGTCATTACTCACCCTTTTCCAACAGTCCTCCAATACCCTTCCAGACTGGGGTACCTGACGGGGTGGTGCAGGAAGTCCTGGTGACTTCGTTATGTGATGTTCAGAGGCACTCACACTAACTCTGTGGAATGCTAACACTTTAGCACTGTGCAGCTTCAACTCCCCTTACCACCTGAGGCTAACCCCATCTCTCCTTAATTGAGATTGAAAGCCCAGAGCAATCCCTCCAGCCCTCCTGGCCACCACCTTGTCAAGAATGCTTTTCCTTCATCCTTATCTTTTCCTCCCAGACTGCCAGTCTTTTCAAGCTTTATCTTCAAATAGATTGCTCCCTTGGTTTTTAATAGCTATGACCCTTAGGAAGTGTGATCTATCATGTTAATTGTTCTCCTACCAATAGTCTTTGTTTCCTTGCCTCTTCCTGTAACATTTTTCTATTCATATTTCTATATCTTATGAAAACTTTGGTCCAAAAGTTCTCTTTTTCTGCACATGCAGGGACCATGACCTTTCTTTGAGACCAGAACACCCATCAAATGCAGATGGCTACCACCTCGGCACCCTACACCAAGCCTTTGAGACCTGTTTTTTGAGACCTGTTTTTGCCTATTTCTCAGAGCAGCATCTGTGTAATTCTTTACAGTCTATCTGCTAGTTGAACTGTTTCCTTTCCCAACAAAGATCGAGCCGCAATCCCCATGCCCTAACCTGATCTCCATTGTTCTATGATTCATTGTAGGAGTGTGCCATTTATCTGCCTGGCAGCCTCTCTACACATACTGTGGCCTTTCCCCTCCATCCCTGCCACTCACTCATCCAAGAAATTGAAATGACCATGTGTAAAAGGAGCAAGGACCCCTGGGATGGTCATATCTGACTTCTACTGACTTCTACTAACTCCACAAGGAGGAACGGTCCACAACATCCACAACATAAGACCAGTTCCCATGAGGTCAGACATGTTCCCCCCACTCTTCTACACCTCTTTCTACTCATCTCAACACCAATCCTTCTGCTTTACTGGGTCTGAAATTGGTTGAGTAGCTCCCAGACCACACAGAACCATACTCATGATCATGGAGTTTATTAGAGAAGTCAACAGGTTCAAGTTGGCAACAGGACACAGCTCTCACTCAGGACAGTTTCCAAAGCATGCTTTGCAGGCCCTTCAGCCTTCAGCTGCACAGCTTCGGGCCAGTTACTAAGCTCTCTTCTGACAACTATGGTTTCTCCCCTCCAAGTTCTCCAGTAAGCTTAGGAAAGGCTCTGGTTCCATAGTCCGCTCTGGCTCACACAGGTCTCTGGTTCTCTCCTATGGCTGCTGCTGCTCTCCTGTAGGTCTGGCTAGCACAAAAATCTCTGGCCCTGAAGGGCACATGCTGCATTTCCTGCTTCTTCTTTGCAAGATTCTCAATTTCTGCTAATGAATCTGCTCAATTTAGTGGCAAGCCTAACCAGTCCCCTTGTGTATACCCTCTTCTGATGTCCCCACCCATCCATTTGACAAAGTTAAACTCAATGGTTAGGAAAGCCATTTTGAACCCTTGACACCATACCATGCCACTGTAGACAGAATGTGGAACTGGAGGAAAGATTCCCAGCTCACTGGAACCAATTAGATGTTGCAGACAATGAGAGGCCCCTTTGGAACTCCTAGGTCCTCATCAAGCACATTGGAAACCTAGACAGAGCATATGAGTTTGCGGTGAACTGTAATGAGCCTTCGGTGTGGAGTCAGCTGGCCGAAGCCCAGCTCCAGAGAGACTTGGTGAAGGAAGCTATCAACTCCTTTATCAGAGCTGACGACCCTTCCTCTTACCCGGACATTGTTCAGGCAGCAAGCAGGAGCAGTAAGTGAATGTCCACTCCACAGGGCTCTGCTTCTCACTGGTGGAAGGCCTGGCCAAGGGAGGACGGTGGCTTACCTAGGAACCTGTGAACCTATAAATCCTGGGTCCAGAGAAATCACAGGGAACAAACAAAGTTTCCAGAAGAGTCAGAGATGAAGATGTTCCTGTTCTAAATATTATTCTGTGCATGACACTAGCTTTCCAGTTAATACTCACCTCCCACATAAGGATTACTGTCATGGGCATTACCAACATTACCAACGTTTCCTGGGGAACTTCTTGATTGTTGTGCCATAGACCTCTCCAGAGGCTAGGGCAAGTATCCTGTCACCTTATAAAGTCTTCGTTTGGTGACAGAGGTAGCTCATACGTGATTCTGTCCCTTTCCCTTCTAACCGTGACGGGGTGTTTGCTTAACTGAGCACAATCCAAGGCCACCTAGACCATCTGTGGAGACAAAGTGCTCAGTGAAACAAGGGAGGGAGGATGAAAGTATCTTGGCTGAGGACAACTAGAAAAGGATTGGGCCCTACATTTAAAATTCTCAACTGAGGGTTGACCTTCTTGTGTATTCTCTCTTTAGATAATTGGGCAGAACTAGTTAAATTCCTGCAGTTTGCCAAGAAAACGAGCCGAGATGCCTCTGTAGAGACTGAACTTATATTTGCCCTGGCTAAAACTGGCTGTCTGTCTGAGCTGGAAGGTTGCATCAATGAGTCCAGCAATGCTGACCTCCAGCAGGTAAGCCAACATAACTGGAGGACTGCCAGTTATGGCTTTCAAGTGATGATGAGAACCAAGCCACACACTCAACTAAGTAACTAACACCTTCAGAGTTCTTTTCACAGAGTTCATGTCTAACCACATTCTATGAGGGATAATCAGTATTATTATTCCTATTTTACTGCCATGGGAATTCAGACTCTTGGAAATTAGACCTGCCCTTTGTGACACACATCAGATCTACAACTTATGGGCAGGTGTTCCATATGTTTATCACAAAATAAATAAGTAACTAGTTGGCTTAGAATTCATTTTTGTTATTATACACCACAGTGCCAAAATCAACCTGTAGCTCACCCTCTAGCAGGTTTTCAGAGGAAGTTAATCACACAGAAAGAGATTCCCCATCTTTCCCCTGGAACAGCTGGTTGCCTTTGGGACTGGAGCACAGTTTCTTGCCACTAGGCCACCAGAGCTCCCTTAGAGTTAATAGACTGACTAAATAAAAGATGGGGAGTTCTAGTGGCCTTGTGCTTAGAAGCTACACTGCAGTCCAAAAGGCAAGTGGTTAAAATGCACCAGTTACTCGGCAAGAGAAGGATGAGCAATTTCCTCATATACGATTTATACAGTCTTTGAAAATCTACTTGAGGCTCAGCTATGCTCAGTTCTGACTCAATGGTACACAACAACAAACAAAAGATATAGAGTCCAAAGGAATCAGCAACATTAGGCAATATAACGGGCCGGGGGTGGGGGGAGCAGGGAACATCCCTTTTTAATTAGAAATTAAACAAGAATGTGTAAAGAAAACTTTTTTAAAAGGCATTAACAAAAAGGTCTAAATAATTTTAAAATATTTTGAATTCTAATGGTGTAGTCTCTAGAGTGTTATATCTCTTAACCTAAAAGCAGTGGGTTCAAATCCACCAGCAGCTCTGAGGGAGGAAGAACAGGCAGTATTTGCCAGTGTGATTTGTAGCCTTGGAAACACACTAGAGAGTCAGCTAAGAGCCAACTCCAACTCCATGGTACTGAATTTTGGTTTGCATTTTTCTACCTATCCCATCTGCATGCTGAGTAAATATTCCAAGAAACTGAACTATAGAAGAATAATGTGTCAGCAGGATTGGAGAAGTGACCTCTTGTTACCTGTTGGCAAGAAGTTGTGCTACAATCCCAAAGGCATGAGGTTCAAATCCTCCAATAGCTCTTCAGGAAAAAGATGAACAATTTCCTCTCATGTGATTAACTGCCTCTCAAGACTCACCGGAGGGTCAGCTATTGGTCAGTTCTGAGTCAACGGTACACAACAACAACAACAGGACTGGAGAAAGATTCATTAACAACCCGAGATGTGCAGATGACACACTCTCTTGCTTTAAGAGAAGAGAACTTGAAGTGCTCACTGAAGAAGATCGAAGACTACAACCTTTAATATGGATCAACATCAAGAAAGCAAAACCCTCCCACTGGGCCCATAAGCCACACATGATAAATGGAGAAATGATTGATGTTTTCACTTATTTCATTTTACTTGAATACACAATCAGAACCCATGAAAGCAGTAGTCAAGAAACCAAAGGAAGCTGAATGCTTCTTGAAACAAATGTCAATGAAAACACAACTTACCAAAACCTCTGAGAAAGAGCCAAAGCAGTAATTAGAGATAAATTTATAGCAATAAGCAAAACACATCAAAAGGGAAGAAAAAATTATAATTTATTTTTAACTCAGCATCTCCAACAAATTTAAAAAGAACAGCAAAACAACGCAAAAACCTCTTAAAAATTAAAATTATAAAAATTAGGGCAGAAATAAATGGAACAGAAAACAGAAAAACAGTTGTGACCATCAAGACCAGGAGCTGATTCTTGAAAAGGTCAATAAAATTGCCAAACTACTTCCAAAACTAACAAAGGAAAGAAAGAAAAGACTCAAATAATCCAAATAAGGTATGAAAGGGGCAATGTCACAACAGAACCAACTAAAATATAAAGTTTAACAAAGGAATATTATGGGAAAACTATACTCAAACAATTATGAAAGCATAAAGGAAATGGACAAATAATTAGAAACTCACAACCTGCCCAAACTGACACAGACCATAGTAGAAAACTTGAACAGGTAATAAAACAACTTCCAACCCAAAAAAGCCCTGGACCAGATGGTTTTACTACTGAATTTTATCAAACATTCAATGAAGAACTGTCATCAATTCTACATAAAGTATTTCAGAAAACAGAAAAAGATGGAATTCTCCCAGACTAATTCTATAAAGCAAACATATCCTTGCTAACAAAGTCAGGTAAAGATGCCACCAAAATAGAAAATTATAGGCTAGTATCTCTCATAAACATAGATACAAAAATCCTCAAGAAAGCCCTAGTCAATAGTTACCCATGACCACCTACTGGCAAGAAGCTGCACTGCAATCCCAGAGATGTGAGGTTCGAATCCACCAGATGCTCTGCTGAAGAAGGAAGGAAAATCTCCTCCTGTATCAGTCAGATCTGATTTGACAGTACACACATTAAAAAAAAAAAGTAATAAAAAAAGTTTTAAAAAAATAGTCACCCATGACTAAGTGAGATTTGTAACAGATATGCAAGAATGGTTCAACATCAGAAAAAATGATCAGTGTAGTTCATCACATTACCAAGGCAAAAAACAACACATGATTCGATAAATTGATGAAGAAAAGGCCTTTGACAAAATACAACACCTTTTCCTGATAAAAACACTTGTTGTTATGTGCCATCAAGTCACTTGCGACTCATAGCGACCCTATGTACAACAGCTCTAAACTCTGCTCTGTCCTGTGGCAATCTCATTGTCTCCAACACACCCATCCTAATTGCCCCAGTCACTGGATCAATCCACCTTATAGAGGGCCTTCCCCTCCTGCACCTGCCCTCCACCCTCCCAAGCATGATGTCCCTCTCCAAGGACCGGTCCCTCCCTACAATATGTCCAAAGTATGTCAGACGAAGCCTCAGAATACTTGCCTCCAAGGAGCAGCCTGGTTTAACCCAGGATGAATCTGTTTGTTTGCTTAGCAGTCCATGGTACCCTCAAAACTCTTCTCCAACACCAAAGCTCAAAAGCATCGATTCTCATTCTATCCTCCCTGGTCATTGTCCAGCTCTCTGATGCATAACAAGTGATTGCAAAGACCATGGCCTATACCAGACGCACCTTAGTCTCCAGAGACACATCATTGCTCTTCAGTACTTTAGAGAGGTCCCTAACAGCAGTCTTTCCCATTGCAATACGTCTTTTAATTTCCTGGCAGCATGCTGGTATAAAGAGTGTTGATTGTGGAGCCAAGCAGATTAAAGCTGTGAACAATCTCAATCTCTTCACCATCCATCCTGATGCTGCCAATTAGTGAGAATCTTTGTCTTCTTGACATTGAGCCTCAATCCATA
>NW_006400174.1:518714-533007 GCF_000299155.1 Elephantulus edwardii
TTATCTTTATACGCAGATGATATGATAGTATACTTAGCAAGCCCTAAAGACTCAGTGAGAAAACTACTGGACATAGTTGACCAATTCAACAAAGTGGCAGGATTCAAGATCAATATGCAAAAATCAATTTATTTCTCTGTACTGACAAAGAGAATATAGAAATGGAGCTAAGAAAAACAATAGAATATAGAAATGAAGCTAAGAAAAACAATACTCAAAAAAGATTATGAGATATCATCTCACCCCAGTAACAATAGCAAAGTTCAGCAGAGAAGCAAACAACAAATTCTGGTGAGGTTGTGGAGAAATTGGAGCCCTTTTTCCCTGTTGGTGGGAGTGTAAAATGGTGCAACCACTATGGAAGGCAGTATGACACTTTCTCAAAAACTTTGAAATAGAAATACCATTTGACTCAGCAATTGCACTACTTGGAATATACCCTAAGAACCAGAACTTCCACTCATATAGATATGTGTATACCCATGGTTATTGCTGTGTTGTTCACAATAGCAAAGAGGGAGAAACAGCCCAAGTACCTATCAACAAATTAATGGCTAGAGAAACTGTGATATATTCACACAATGGAATACTATGCAGCACTGAAAAACAAGGAACTCAAGAAATATACTACAAAATGGGTGTCCCTGGAGGACATTATGCTATGTGAAATATCTCAGTCACAAAAGGACAAATATTGAATAATGCCACTGTTATAAAACACAACAGACATTGGGGTTGGGGGAAAACTAAGAAGGGGGGATAAATAATGAACACTGAGTTGTAACAGATTAAAGAAAGAATTGTTTAAAAGGAATATATGATTAGGCATTATTTGCATGACAACAGTCCAGAATAAGGTGCATAGCAAAGTGGACTGGGGTAGGTAGGGGGAAGGGAAGAAATGTGCAACAATGATTGATTTTTTTTTTAAGAGAAAAGCAAATTTTGGAGTGGGTAGGGAGGAAAATGTACAACAATGAAAGAAGGGAAAGTTAAGTTTTCTGTAAACTTTCATTAAAATCACAAAATTATATTTTAAAAATTACATCCTAAAAAGGAAAAACAATGCTCGTCACAATTGCTAACCACAAAATTAAATACTTGGGAGTAAAGCTAACTAGAAACACAAAAGACATTATCAAAGAAAATTTAAAAATATTACTACGAGAAACAAAAAGAGACCTGGAAAACTTAAAGAATATACCATATTCATGGATAGGAAGACTCACTGCTTGAAAATGACAATTCCACCAAAGACAATCTACAAGTTCAATGCAATCCCAATACAAATTCTAATTCCATTCTTCAGTGAGATGGGAAAGGCAACTTACAATTTCATCTGGAATGGAAAGAGACTCCGGATAAGTAAAGAACACCTTAAAAAGAGAAACAAGTTTGGAAGTACCACACTCCCTGATCTCAAATCCTACTCCACAGCCATGGTGGTCAAGACAGAGTGGTACTGGTACAATGACAGACACATAGATCAATGGGATAGAATTGAGAACCCAGAAATCCGCTCATCTACCTATGGTCAACTGCTTTTTGACAAGGAGATACAAATCATTTAAGTGGGGAAATGACAGCCTTTTTAACAAATGGTGTTGGCAAAATTGGAAAACCATCTTTAGAAAACACAAACAAGACCCACACCTCACATCATACACACACAAAAAAACCCAACTCAAAATGTATCATGGATCTAGAAGTGAAATCAAGGACTCTAAACTTCATCACAGAAAAGCTAGGAAGAATTCTAGAAGTCCTAATCCACAATATGAACAGTCTTCCTTACATCTTGAAAACCCTACAACCAGGAGAGAATAAAATAGATGAATGGAACCTTCTAAAAATCAAATAGCTATGCACATAAAAAAAATTTCTCCAATAGGGTAAAAAGGAAAGCCACAGACTGGGGGGAAAAATATTTGACAATGACATACCTGATAAGGAATTCATATCTAAAATGTATAATACTCCAGCACCTCAGCAAGAGAAAGGTAAGCAACCCAATCGCAAAATGGACAGAGGATATGAACAGACACTTCACCAAACAAGACATTCAGATGGCAAACACGTGAAGAAATGTCCAAAATGCCTATTGTTGTCAAGTGCCATTGAGTCGCAGACGACTCATAGAGACCCTGTGAATGAAAGACCTGAATACTTGTATAAATTTCATTGTTTCTCTGAGTTCATAGAGTTTCCAGAGGCAAGCTATTTTGGAAGTGGATGCCACTCCTGTTTCCAAGCTTGTTTTAGTGGGGAGCGCCACAAAACATTGTCTACCATGGGTAACCATTATCACATTTGACACATCAGTGTCACAGTTTTCAACATCACAGCAACCTTGAGTTATCTCTGTACAGCAAATGGATAGACAAGTGCTACGCTACTTAGATGAATGTTTGACCCAATCCAATTAAAACCAGGCCTGAGGGCTGCAGATTAAAATCATCCACTTTTGGCTTGGTAGCATCACTTTCTGTCCACTAGGCCAACTGAACTTTCTCTGTGTTGTTGTTGCTAAACGCCATCGAGTCATAGATGACTCATAGAGACCCTATGAGCAAAAGACTTGAACAAAATGCCTAACTCTTAAAATAAAAAGATGGTTTTTAAATGCCTAGCTCTCAGAGAGATACAAATCAAAACAACTATGAAATATCATCTCACCCCAGTAATAATAGCAAAGCTCAGCAGAGCAGCAAACAACAAATGCTGTTGAGGTTGTGGAGAGGTTGGAACCCTTATTCACTGTTGGTGGGAGTGTAAAATGGTGTGCAACCTCTATGGAAGAAGGTCTGGCACTTTCACAAAAAGTTGGAAATAGAAATACCATTGGACCCAGAAATTCCAGTACTAAGAATACACCATAAAAAAACCAGAGCTTCCATGCAAACAGATATATGCACACCCATATTTATTGCTGCATTATTCACAATAGCAAAGAGATGGAAGCAACCCAAGTGCCCATCAAAAAATGAATGGGTAGAAAAAACACTGTATAATCACACAGTGGAATATTACACAGCACTGAAAAACAAGGAATTCATAAAATATTACACAACTGGGGTGACCTTGGAGGACATTATGCTGAGTGAATTATCTAAGTCACAAAAGGACCAATACTGAATAACACCACTGTTATAAAACAGGACTGTTATGGGGTTTAGGGAGAGACCAAGAAAAGAGGGGATAAATAATGGACACTGCTTTGGAACAGATGAAGGAAAGAACTGTTCAAAGGGAGGGAATATATTATTAGGCATTAGATCTATAACAACAGTCCAGAATAAGAGCTGCATAGCAAAGTGGATGGGAAAGGGCAGAATTATGCAACAACAAGTGAATTTTTAAAAAAAAAAGTAAACTGGGGCAAAATGTACAACAATGAATGAATGAAAGTCTAACTTTTCTGTAAAACTGTCACTACAATCACATAACAACAACAAAAAAGAAACCAAAGGAAATATTGCATCGGGCAAATCTGCTGCCAAGGACCACCTATAAGGTTTTAAAGAATAAAAATACTGAGATAAAGCATAAGAATATCACTTTAAAAAATATTAAATATACCAAAGAACTAACAAATCTGTCTTGGAGCAAGTGCAACCAGGTCAGACTTTAGAAGCAAGAATAATGAGACTTTGTCTCACATACTTTGGACATGATAATAGGAGGGGTCAATCCCTGTAAGAGGATATCATACCTAGGAAAGTAGAAAATCAGCCAAAAAAACCAAGCCCCTCGGTGAGAAGCCACACAGTGGCTCCAGCACAGCAGAGAGCACAAAGCTAGTATGTCATCTGGCAGGATTTGTTCTGTTGTACAAATGTCACTATAAATCCACACCAACTAGACAGCAGCCAACAATATGGTAAGCACATTTTCCAACTCATTCATTTCTCATTTTTTTTAGTATTTAAAAAATTTATACTGCTCTGTGTACAAAATTCATATGCCCAATCATTTCTTAATACCAAATAAATTAGTGTTCATGTTTCTTTGATTTTCCTAACATTTTTAAACTGTTTGTTTCAACTGGAATCTCTCAGTGCAGTCTAGAGTTGTTGGGGTGATTGGATAATCTGTAGATTGTCTCACTTCTTCACCCCCCTTAATATTTTTTTAGTTAAATAAACTTAATTTGTTTAATAAAATTCCTTTCACTCACGGAGTTTTACTTCTTCTGACTATATTGTATGATGTTTTTCTATATGTCCTATAAATTGGTAGTAACTAGAGTCTTAAATGGTAACACCTTTGATATTACGCTTCATCTATCCATTCATCCAATATGCTTGTTTGAACCATCATCTACTCTGTGCCACGGCTGGGGCTGTGGGCACATGTGTGAAATGACAATAGTAGTTGAATTTATAACCTCATGGAGCATTCCAAAGATCCATTTTTTAAAATGTCTAGTCAGGACATCTCCAGACATCTGACAGTCTCCATGAAGTTCAACCCTTTCCTGACCTCAGACCACAGCAAGAACCACAAAGGCCACTTCAGTGCCCCCTCGCACATGCTCAGGAAGATCATGTGCTCCCCATTGTCCAAGGAGCTGCTGTAGAAGTACAATGTCCACTCCCTGACCATTTGCAAGGATGACAAGGTCCAGGGGGTTTGAAGATACTGCAAAGGTCAGCAAACTGGCAAGGTAGTCCAGGTGTACAGAAAGAAGTATATCAACCACAATAAAAGCGTGCAGCCTGCGAAGGCTCGTGGTTCAGCTGTCCCTGTGGCCCCTCACCAGATCAAGATCATTATCACCAGGCTGAAATAGAACATAATTGGGGGGGGGGGCGGGGAGGGAAGTTCTTGAAAGCAAACCCAAATATCAACCAGCTGGAAAACAGAAAGGCAAATATAAGGAAGAATTTACTGAGGAAATGCAGGTATAAATGTAACCTGATGAGAAACCAGCTTATCATTAGATTTCTAACCAAATGTATGTTCTTGTGAACTTTTCAAAAATTCCCTCCCACTCAGAAGCAGGTCTGTAAATTTTCCTTTGCAATTTTGATTAATAATTTTAAGGATAAAAATTGGGAATTATTTCCACTTGAAAAAAGCAAAATATCTGGTGTGTGTGAAGCAGTAAGTACAAACGAGAAAGGTTATGGGACACACTGGACTGGTGGCAGGCATGAACACGAATGCGTTCATAACGCATAATAACAGCATCCGCTGTTATTGTTGACAGGAGACTGGAAGATGTCCTTACAGCGGGACCTAAGTCTGCACCCCCCTAGGGGAGAAGAACATAGACTCAGGAGAATGGCAAGTGCAGAGGCCATGCAGGAGCACATCAGTGTGTCAGGGACATGCTAAGAAAAGTTTGTGATGTCTGAAGCAGGGCAACCAAACACTGAAAGTGTTTGGGATTCAGGTAGAGTAGTCCTTAGAGGCAAGGATGGTGAAGCTTTATTTCACATAAGGCTATTCCTTGAAAAGGGACATCGTGCTTGGAAAGGTGGAGGGTCAGTGAAAGAGAAGAAAACCCTAGACAAGATGGATTGACACAGTAACTGCAGCAATGGACTCACATGGCACAGATGGTGAAGATGACACAGGACAGGACAAGGTTCAGCTCTGCTATTCACAGGGTCACTATGGTTCATACTTGACTCAACAGCACTTAACAATAACATGTTCTGATGCTGTTGTTACCATTGTAGTTATGTGCCATTGAGTCAGTTGCAACTCATAGCAACCCTATGTACAAAAGTCCTGAAACCTGCTCTACCCTGTGCCAACATTACTGTCTCTGACACATCTACCTTCATTACCACAGTCACTGTATTACCCCAATCCATCCCATCCATGGTCTCCCTCTTTCTCTATCCCTCCACCCTTCCAAACATAATGTCCCCCTCCAAGGACCAGTCCGTCCTTGCAATATGCCCAAAGTATGTCAGATGAAGCCTCAAAATCTTTGCCTCCAAGAAGCAGGCTGACTTCACCCTCCCTAGGACAAAGCTGTTTGTTCTTCTGGCAGTCCATAGTATATTAAAAACTCTTCTCCAACACCACAGCTCAAAGGCATCAATTTGTCTTCTACTTTCCCTAGTCATTGTCCAGTTCTCTGACACATAGCAAGCAATTGCAAAGGATTTCAGGTGCACCTTAATCTCCAGACTGATGTCGTTGTTCTTCAATACTTAGGAAAGGTCACTGACAGTCAACTTTCCCAAGGCAATTCATCTCTTGATTTCCTGACTGCTGGTACCAAGAGTGTTGATTGTGGAGCCAAGCAAACTAAATCTGTTAACAATCTTAATCTCTTCACCATCCATCATGATCCTGTCAATTGGCCCAGTGATGAGAATCTTTGTTTTCTTGATGTTGAGCTTCAATCCATGAAGGCTGCAGAAGTGCTTCAGATCCTCCTCAGTTTCAGCAAACAGGGTTATGTCATCTGCATAACAGAGGTTGTTGATGAATCTTCCTTCAAAACTGATGCCACATTCCCTTCATACAGCCCAGCCTCCTGGATGATGTTCTGCAAATAATTGAAAAGGTATGGAGACAGAATACATCCCTGGCATACACTCTTCCCAGTTTTGAACCATGCATTGTCTTCTTGCTCTGTTCTGACCACTACCTCCTGGTGCAACTATATGTTTTGCATGAGCACTATCAAATGTTCTGGATTCCCATTCTTCTCAGAGTCAGCCACAGTTTGTTGTGATCCACACAGTCAAACGCCTTTGCATAATCAATGAAGCACAGATAACATTCCTCTGGTACTCTCTGCTTTCAGCCAAGATCCATCTAAAATTAGCTGTAACTTCCCTAGTACCACAGCTTTTTCTAAGCCCAGCCTGCACTTCTGGCAATTCTCTGTTGACGTGCTGCTCCAGTGGTTTTTGGATAATTTTCAGCAGACTCTTGCTTGTATGTGATATTAATTCTATTGTTTAGTAGTTTCCACACTCTCTTGGGTCACCTTTCTTTGGAATGACAATAAATATAGATCTCTTCCAGTCATTTGGCCAGGTGGTTGTCCTCCAGATTTCTTGGCATAACTTAGTGAGTGCATCCAGGGCAGCATCTGTTTGTTCAAATATGTCAATTGGTATGCCATCAATTATTG
Source organism: Elephantulus edwardii (assembly GCF_000299155.1). NCBI lineage: Eukaryota > Metazoa > Chordata > Mammalia > Macroscelidea > Macroscelididae > Elephantulus > Elephantulus edwardii. The sequence continues at coordinate 525,820 of NW_006400174.1, forward strand.
GGGCCTTGTTTTTTGCCAATTCTTTCAGAGCAGCTTGAACTTCTTCCTTCATCACCACAGGCTCTTGCTCACACATTGTTTCATGATATTCTTCTGTGTCAGCCAATAACTTCTGGTACAGTGATGCTGTATACTCCTTCTTTTAATGCTTCTTGGATCATTTAATATTCTCCCCAGAACATCCTTCAGTATTGCAACTCATGGCTTAAATCTGTTTCTAAAATCCTTCATCTTAAGAAATTATGAGCAAGTCTGGCACTTTTGATTTTCTGACTCCAGCTCTTTGCACATTTCATTATAAGACTTTGCTTTGTCTTCCCAAGCTACCTTTTGAACATAGAGACCAGAAAGATTAGATGGTAATACTATTGGGTGTTTTGACTGGAGATTCTCTAGAGGAATCCTGATCAAAAGGGGAAGGAAATATAGAACAAAATTTAAAATTCCCAATGAAATCCAGACTTTCTATAGTCATTGAGACTAGATGAATCCCTAAAAGCATAACCCTGAAATCATCTTTACACCTTAAACCAAAATTATCCCCCAGGGTCGTCTTTGAATAAACAAACAAAAAAAACCCCTTATCTTAATTATTGTTGATTGCTGTTGAGTCAAGCACAACTCATAGCCACCTTATGAACAAAAGGCCTGAAGCCTTACTGTAACTATCATCATTTATCAAAGTTCATAGAGTTTCCAGAGGCATGCTATTTAGGAAGTGGATGCCACTCTTGCTCCCAAACCTGTCTTAAACTGGGAGCTCCACCAAATACTGTCCACCATGGGTAACAGATTTGAGCATTGTGCTCTTTTTAAAAAATTATCTATGTGAGATAAAATGGATAACAGCAATTTGAAAGGTTATATGGGGAGCTTAGGGGATTGTGAGTTTAAGTAATGATGGTGGGAAAAAAAAAAAAAAAAGTAATGATGGTGGAACAATATGGAAAAACATTCTGAAAATGATTATACAACATACAGAAAACAATCAATGTCACTAACTTATATATGTAGAACTCTGAAATATAGCATCTCTTTTGTTATGTATACTTTTATCAACATTTTTTTAAAAGACCTCTCATAGAACTGCCCCATTTTTTTTGTAGGTTGGAGACCGCTGTTACCAGGAGGGGTTGTATTATGCTGCCAAGCTGCTGTACAGCAGTATTTGTAACTTTGCCTGCCTGGCTTCCACCTTAGTCCACCTCGGGGAGTACCAGGCAGCAGTGGACAGCAGCTGCAGGGCCAACAACATACACACATGGAAGGAGGTAAGCTCTAGAAAGTTCCAGGAGAGTTCTGTCCAATATTGTTCTCACACTGTCTGTGCTCCATATTCTGTCATTTGGGATGAAGGTGGGATCTGCCTTTTAGGGAATTTTGTTTGTTTCTTTATAATCCAATCCTTAGAGTGAGCTTTGGTGGCCTAGTGGCAAGAATCTGTGCGTGCGGTTCAAATCCACTAGATGCTGTGCTGGAGAAGGAGGAGTAATCTCCTCCTGTGCTGGTCAGATCCAATTAAACGGTACACAACCAAAAAAAAAAAATCCTTCTTTTTTATTTTTAAAAATATACTTATTTTTTAATTCAAAATGCTTGAGAGAGTTTTAAAAGTCCAAAGGATCAAAGGTATGTAAGTTTAATAAAGCTTATAGGGAGGTGGAGGTGGTTGCTGCATATGCCTCTACTGCTTCAGCTTCACCTTCATCCTGACCTGTGTGGTGCCTTGGAGTTACTCCCAGCTCAAAACTAGAAAATTCTAACTTCCTGTGTTCATAAAAGTCGATGACGGTAGTGGTGATGAATATAACACTTCCAGCAGCAACCATTGATATTGCAATGCAGAAAAATCATATCATTTCGATTTCCAAGGCACCAAAGTATATCCAGAAATCAAAATTACAAATCTAATTCATAAAAAGCAGATGCATCTGTAGATTTTATGTGATAATTGGCCCTACACTATTGTCCATCACCTTGTCTAAAAGTTAACGTGGGAGGATCATAGCAAGTCTTAACTGTTATTAATGGCAGCACTTTGACAATAGCAACAGCAAACAATCACCAGGAGGAAATGCAGTCAGTATTTTAATCCTTTGAGATGGCTCCAAGAACCTCATCAGCTACTGTTTATCCTTGTAAGCAAAGGTACAAGGAACCTGTATTAGGCCACTCAACTCCAAAAAGGTGTTTTATTAGCGTATAAGTGTTCTCTCTCTACCCATATCATACCTTTTCAATCCATATGCAGAACAGATCGTTCAGGAGGCTTGACTTGATGAGGAGGAATGCGGCATCAGGATTGAAGGAATATTCATCAACAGCCTATGTTACACAGATGGAACAACCTTGTTTGCTGAAACTGAGGAGGACCTGAAGTTCTTGCTGTCGAAGATCAAGGACTGTAGTCTTCAATATGAAGTGAAGCTCAACATCAAGAAGACAAAGATTCTCATCACTGGGCCAGTTGGCAGCACCATGATGGATAGAGAAGAGATTGAGGTTGTTTACAGTTACGCCTTACTCAGCTCCACAATCAACACTCTTGACACCAGCCATCAGGAAATAAAAGACAAATTGCATTAGGTAAATCTACTATCAGGAACCTTTCCAGAGTACTGAGAAGCAATGATGTCCGTCTAGAGACTAAGGTGAACCTGATCCAGTCCTTGGTCTTCGCAATTACTTGCTATGCTTCAGAAAGCTGGATAATAATTAAGGATGATGGAAGAAGGATTGATGCCTTTGTGTTGTGGTGTTGGAGAAGAGTCTTGAACATAACATGGACTGACAAGAAAACAAATAGTTTTGTCTTTGAGAGGATGAAACCAAGTCTTTCCTTGGAGGCTAGAAGTTTACCACACATAACAACAGGAAACATTATGAAACATGGACCATGAGTGAAATAACTCAGTTATAAAAAGATAAAAACTATAAGACTCTACTATAAAAATAAGAGGGTTATTGAGTGTGGGGAGGAAAGGAGAGCAGGAACAAAATGGACAGATAGTGATATCTGTAGTGGGTTAGGGGAAGGGAAGATCAACCTGAAGTGAATGAATGTGTGGACACACAGCATGTGTATTGAAATTAACAATCTTCAATGGGATGGGCATAACAGATCAAACAGAGAGGAGACAAGGGAGAAGGGAAGAGAGAGAAAAAAGATACAGCAAGGTTTATGCACTATAGTTTTCTATAGGATGTTGCAAATAATGGCACTGTTGTTATGTGCCCTCAAGTCACCTGCAATTCATAGTGACTCTTTGTTCTGAACTCTGCCCTCTCTTGAGCCAGTCTTACACCTACCTCCATTACCTCAGTTACTGAGTCAAGCCATCTCATCCGGGGTCTTCCTCTCCCGTGCTGTCCCTCCACCTTTCCAAGCATGTTGTTCTTCTCCAAGATCTGGTCCTTCCTGATCAGGAGCCCAAAGTATGAGATGGAGCTTCAAACTTCTTGCCTCCAAGGAGAAACTTGGTTTCTCCTTCTCCAAGACAGACCTGTCCGTTCTTTTAGTAGTCCATGGGATGTCCGATGCTCTTCTCCAACATCACAACTCAAAGGCATTGAATCTTCTTCTGTCATCCTTAGTCATTGTCCAGCTCTTTGATGTATAGCAAATATTGTGAATACAATGGCCTGGATGAGGTGCGCCTTAATCCCTAGACTGACATCATTACTCTTTAGCACTCTGGAGAGGTCCTTGACAGCAGACTTCCCCAACGCAATTTGTCTTTTGATTTCCTGACTACTGGTGCCAAGAGCGTAGATTGTGAAACCGAGCTAACTGAAATTATTAACAATCTCAATCTCTTCTCCATCCATCATGATTCTGCCAGTTGGCCCAGTGGTTGGGAATCTTTGTCCTTTTTTTTTTTTTTTGTAAACTCAGAATAAAATAATGGGATGGTTTTTAAGTGAAATCAAAGAATCTTTGTCTTCTTGATGTTGAGCTTCAATTCATATTGAAGACTTCAGTCCTTGACCTTTTACAGCAAATGCTTCAGGCCCTCTTTAGTTTCAGCAAGCAAAGTTGTGTCACGTGCATTACACAGTTGTTGATGAATCCTTCACCAATCCTGATGTCACATTCCTCCTCATAAAGCCTATCCTCCTGAATTATCTATTCTGCATACAGATGGAAAAGAAAATGGCATTATACAATGGTAATTAATGTTATGAAATGAAACGTATGTGAGTGACTGAATGAAACCAAATTTTTACATTTTAAAAAACAAACACATTTTTTAAATGGCTATTTTGCCCTCCCTCTGTCAGAAACAGAGGGGATTCTTCCCTGACTTTCCTGAGAAAAACCTGATGGAGTTTCTGGAAATTAAGCACATGTGGGTGGACTTCCCTTCCCCAAGACTGCACTTTTAGGAGGTTTAATCTCTCAAATGTGTCCAGCGTCCCTTTTCCAGTGACTGGTCAGTTACCCTCTAGTTCACCAGATGCAAGGCCTCGTTGTGACCAGGGTCTCTACTCCTGAGAAGCAGTGAGCCTGTGTTTATCTGTCTGTCCAGCTTTCGTGCCAGGGATTTGCTTGTGCTCTCAACTCTGATGGAATTAATGTTGAAGTGTTGCTGGTTCCATTTCTTTGTTTAACTGAAAGGACAGGAAGGATAACTTCTTATGTCCTAGATTGGACTACGTGACAACTTATGAGTCTGGTTGGTTTAAAGTTCTCTGATAATATAGAATCATCTGTAAGGGGAAGAGTTGATAAGATGATATGTATGATATGTAATATAATAATATATCAATAATAAATAATATATCAATAATAATAAATAATATTATATCAATAAGATGATATGTAAGATGATAAGACTGTGTGTTCATGAATTTCTGAAGCTTAATTTGATAAAAGGTTAGAATCATCCCATGCTGCCAGTATCTTACAGAACAATTTGAATCAAAGATTCAAACTAGATTCATAAGAGGCCCTAGAATGAAGGATACAATTGCTGACATCAGCAGTGGCTGGAAGTAGAGAATGTCAGAAATATGTTTTACTTGTGAATTATTGACTTGATTATGCAACTGTGGATCATAATAAAACACAGACAACATTTTGAAAACTAAGAATTCAAGAAGGAAAAGCTATTCTTTGGAAAGGGACATCATACTTGGAAAGCTAGAAGGACTGCAAAAGAGAAGAAGACCCTCAACAAGATGGACTGATACAGGTCTACGGCAATGGACTCAAACGTGTCGAGGACGGTACAGAGTAGGACAGGGTTCAGATCTGTTGTCCATCGGTTTATAGGGTTGCTATGAGTCAACTATGCTCAAGTTTATAGCATCTAAAAATACCAACACTAAGCTCAATAGTAGGGCCTTGATTCATGTATACATGCATTTCAATATAATTTGAAAAGTAAGCTGTCAAATAGAATACAGGGTGTAACTCAATTTTTAGCTTGTGTGCATGTATGTGTTGTTGATGTTGTTGTTAAGTGCCATAGAGTAATAGACGACCCATAACAACCCTGTGAATGAAAGTCTTGAATACAAAACTTTCATGTTTTCCCCAAGTTCATAGCATTTCTGGATTCATGTGCAAAGCTTATGTCTCTGGCTAGCATTGATGAGTTATCCCTAGGTTAGTCCACTGTTTTTGTTGATCTACATTTTCTGCCTCCTTCAGCATAAAAACATGTGCTGTATAAAAGGTAAGGAAGCAGAGATGCGTATGAGTCAAGCTGTGTTTGTGGTGCAACAAGATCTGTGTGAAAAGTTCAGACTAACGTGTTTCTTGAGTCTGTTTGAGCACAGAATCGCTCTAAACAGAGCAGCACTTCACATCTGAGACACTTCTGATCACAACATATGCACAGAGTACAGTACGCAAAATAGCTTAAAAACAATTACTGAAGAGGGTTGGGAAAGGGCAGATTGAGAAAAAAAAAATTACTATGGAAGGCGGTTTGGTACTTTCTCCAAAAGTTGAAAAAAAGTTAAGGAAACATCATTTGACCCAGACATTTCACTGCTGAGTGAAAAAATTAGGGCTGTGAAGCAAAGAGATGTTGAACACCCATGTTTGTTGCAGCATTGTTCATGATAACAAAGAAATGGAAGCAGCCTAGGTTCCTGTCAACAAATAGATGGATAGAAAAACTGTGGTACATTCACACCACAGAATATTACACAGCACTGAAAAACAATGAAGCTGTAAAACATTACACAACATGGATGAGTCTGAAAGACATCAAGCTGGGTGAAATGTCTCAGTTAGGACAAATACTGCATAACAGCAGTGTTGCATAATGAGCAGATGTACGTGTGGGTCTGACTTCTATTCACTTCATAAACGACAATAGTCCCCATCAATAATATCCATAGTACTAAACAAATGGCTACCTGGTCAGATATGCCACCCACATGCTCCTGCACTTATTTTTACCAGTCATTGGGTCCAATGTCCGATGTGATTTGACTCACAGACTTTACTCACGGTTGTGGGAATTATTAGGTTAATAGGTTGCAGAAGCAAATAGTATCACACAATGCAAGTCCAGATTTAGTTCAGCAGTTGCATGCCAGATTAACAAGACACAATTCTTCAATTAGTTCAGATAGCTTCTCAATCAACAAGTGAAAATCTAGGTTCGGTTCAGCCACACAAATGGACCTCCAGTTACCTCAACCATTCAGCAAAATTTACCTCAGGGCAGCTACAAGTCAGTTTTCCCTTCAATCATCCAGCTAAAAAAACCTTTAACTGTGCCTCCATCTCCAGGTTTCCTTGAGTTACACCTTGCCATAGTCTCTTCACAACCATGCCACAATCTCTTCATACTCTCTCCACCACCGTCTCTCACAGTGTGAAAAGTGCTCTCTTTTATTTTTTTAAAGTGCTCTCTTATATTGATCCCATAGCTGTTGATGATTTGCAAGACCATGTGTCTACCATTAAGGTAGCTAGAGATCGTGCCCCAATGCGGGGAGGGAGTTTGTGTGTAACGCAATAGATAGAAAAGCCAATTTTCAGTGTTTCTGACACAACAGCTCTTATATAATAGGCTTGACATGTGGAGATGTGGGGACAAAAACAGGAAAATAGTGAATAGATAATGGACACTGCACTGTAACAGATGAGAGGAAGGAATGTATGATTAGGTATTATATGTATGACAATTAGCAATATGGAACAAGAAGTGCTTTACATTTTTTTCT
>NW_006400174.1:538107-539792 GCF_000299155.1 Elephantulus edwardii
GTAATTTGACCAAGATAATTGGCTAATGCAATTATCTATTCTGAACAATATTGATATAGCCAATTAAATAGTAAAGCATTATAAGGGACAATGATTTCATAAGGTCTTATATCAAAATATTGTCTTTCCTGACTGTGCTATTAATTGAGATACAGCCAGTGGGCAAGTCCACAAACCTCTTTAGGTGAACGGGATAAATGAATTCATCTTAAAAGAGTATTCTGTCAGAATACAGCAGTAGGAGTCCTTTTAGCATCTAAAATACAAAGAAATAACTTTCTACTATGATTTATACAAGAGAGAAAATGAAGAGATAAAATTCTGAACTTCCTTCAAAGCCCAATGAGCCTGCATAGTTAATTCTCCCCTAGAATTAGGATCATTATTTCCAATTGGGAAATAATGAGGTCCTGCTCAGTCAGTTCCAAACATGGATTAATTTAATTAATATTCTGATATAGAACAGTCAGCGTGAAAAACAGGGGGCCAACGGCTCCCATGATGAAGGCCCCAAGCCATGCCTCTCTGAGTATCTACCAGAATAACAAGGGAGGTAAACAAAGTAAAATCATAAGGAAGTACAAAACAAAAATAAAGGATAATGGTGAACTCTTTCACAGATAAGGACAAGTTCCTCTTTACCCTAATCTCAGTAGGGAGGGACTCAGTTGATACAAACCAAGAACAATGATGACTCCTAGGGAACACCCTAGTGCCACAGGGTGACCTTCAGATTGCATTAAGCCTCCCTCATTTCCTGATATAGCACTGAATTTGACATTTTTGAGGTTTAACACAGTTCTCCTCCATCCTTGTTCCCAAATACATACACTAAAATTCACTTTTCTCTAAACCTTTTACAACTTACTATACATCCGTAATTTAGCTTTTACTATCTTTCATATTCTGGCACAACCAGACATTCTATTTCAAAGCAAAACTACTTTCATTTTACTAAACATTATATGAAAAAGGAATTGAAGGAACCACAGATATATAAGTTAGTGTTTTCCTTGTGTTAGATCCTAGAAAATAAGCTGTTTGTTCCTTGCAGACAGGAGACAGCAGGGGACCCCCAAAGAGGGAGTGTTGCTTCCTGAGCTGGAGTTCACCTTGAGGCATCAAGGCAATTCCCAAAAACATGCCGAATTTTTGAATTTGTGAACCCCTCCCTCTCGAGCCAGGCAGAAGGTTTTCAATAGAGAGTGGCCTCATCTGCATTGAATTTTCTCTGTGATTTACTTCCTGATAATTCTTAATAAAGATACAGAGAAGCTTGACTAGGGGTTTCCAGTCAAAAACTGCTGACCCCCTGTTCTAAGCTCTGTGCTCCATTTCATTCCTGGCTGTTTGTCCATATTAATAACTATAAAATTATTCCATTCTTTGGGACCCTCCGTTTGCAACACATAATAATAATAATAGTAATATCAATATTGTAAAGAGATGATTCAGCATTGAATTTGTTAATACTACAATATTCTATTTTTTCTCATAATTAAAAACATCTGTAAAAACGTTAGGACCTTTATGATACATATAGGTAAAGGCAAAAAAGTATGTTTCTGAAGAATTGAAAGGAAAGTGATCATTAAACAGTGTAGCTTTGACTTAACACAACTAGGTTCAACACAGGCAAGCATTAATTAAGGGGCTATAGTGGAGAGTTTTTATTTTTACTCCTA
>NW_006400174.1:539892-549759 GCF_000299155.1 Elephantulus edwardii
TATATTATAAAATATAATGAATGAGAATGATTGTATGAAACCCAATGTAAATGAAAATTTCATTTTAAATACTGCTATGATGCACAGGTTATAAATATTAATTCTGTATTTTCCTAGGGTCTCATAGGGTTCATCTTGTAGATGCCCACTTGCTGAACTGAGCCCACTTCAGCATTCCCGTTGGTTAGTGTTTCTGCATTTCCTGGTGCCCCTCTGTACATCAGGTGCCTATCAGGACCTTCATTCCGCCTCTCCTTCCCTCAGGTGTGCTTTGCCTGTGTGGATGGGAAGCAGTTCCGCCTTGCACAGCTGTGTAGTCTCCACATAGTCACTCATGCCAATGAGCTGGAGGACCTGATCCACTATTACCAGGTAACTGCTCTCTGGCCAGAAATACCACTATAGCAACAAGGGTCAGGAGTGGCCTACAGTATTCCTAACAGAGGGACAGACTTTTCCTTATAGGGGAGGGAGGTGATGACCACAGTATTTCTTCAGCAAGTAATTATAAAAATCACAAAGCCTTTCTATTTGAGGAAAGTTCCTTTCATGCACTAAATAATCATTTTATAAATTAAATTTGCATGGTCTTTTTGGACATCTTGGACCATGTAATTTGATGGTGTTTTCTGTTTGTGAAAACAGCCTGCATTTCTCTGGTCACTGCATCTGTCCAAGAACAGTTAATGACTTGCAAAATAGGGAGGATCTTTTAGTAACTTTCTGAGAATACTAGGCCAGTCATGGCACAGCCCAGATCCCAACCCTAGTGGCCTAGTGTACAGCCCCCTCACTCCCTTGCTTTTCATGAAGTCAGAAACGACTACTAGCTGCCCCTCCCTCAGGATTTAAGAGGCTGTAAATCACCCAGGAGGAGAGCAGTGGAGTACTCAATGGGCAGGGTAAGCACTGCCTTCCTCAAGCAAGCTGACCTTGTGATTTGTCATCTGCCTCTGGCTGGTCACTGTTGCACAAGCTAGGCTAGAGGGAGGTAGTGAAAGAGAGTGAGAGGTGGTCACATTTGAGGTGTGGAACTTGAATTTTAGGGTATAGTAGGCAATTTTATGTACTGATGGTGCTGTTGTTGTTTGCTGTTGAGTTGGAAACAACTCATAGCTGATCCTCCAGTGGGTTTTCAAATGGGTTTTTCACAGTAAATCTGCTCAGCCTTCTCCTGAGAGCAGCTGGTGGATTCAAACTCTGTGCCTTTGGGATTGCAGCTCAGGTTCTTACCATCAGGGCACCAGCTATCCTGATAGAATGTATTTTCATTACCAAAGGCAAGCATTTCAAATCTGCCAGCTGTTCCACAGGAGAAAGATGAGTAATCTCCTCTTGTGTAATTACCTGCATCTGAAAACCTGCCAGAGGGTCACTTATGGATCAGTTCAGACTCAGTGGTACACAACAACAACACCAAGGTCAGAGAAAGAGAGGAAGACCCTGAACAAGATTGAGATAATGAATGTAACAATCACTGTAGAGCACATCAGAGATCATGAGAATGGCGCAGTTTAGGGCAGGGTTCATATTTGTTGTTCACATTTGTCTGTATGAGGTAATAAAAGACTTGATGGCACTTAATAAGCTGAGTTGGTTCCAATTTAACAGTACACCCCAACAATAATGACAATGTACTATAACAGTACACCCCAACAATAATGACAATGCCACTATATAACAATATCACAACTGGGTGGCTTTAACAAATAAAATTTATTTGTATATGGTTTAGTTGGAAGACTTATTATGTACTGTCAAGTCAGAATGGACTCATAGCTGACCCTCTGAGGGGGGTTTTCAGAGGTAGTTAATCACATGGGAAAAGAGCACATCTTTTTCCCATAGAGCAGCTGGTGCATTCAAACAGCGTGCCTTTGAGCTATCAGCACAACTAACTCCTTGCCACCAAGCCACCAGAGCTCCCTAGGTGGGAACTAGAAGTCTGAATTTAGGCCTCTGGCTCTAGATGGCTTCCTCTCTGTGTCATTTCTGGAGCAAGATCCTTGTAACTTCTCAGCTTCTGTTCCATAGCAGTCATCTGCAGCATGACCTTTGTCTTCCCACTCTGTGCTTTCCTGCTTCCCTGTGTTAATCTGTTCTTTTATATCCTTGAATGTGACTGTCAGGAACAGAAACAGAATAAAGGGGATATACCCATAACCATAAGCAGGTTTGGCAGACAATATTCCCACATTAATACTAGTTGTTGTGTGCTATTGAGTCAGTTATGACTCATAGCACCCATATGAACAATAGCTCTGAACCCTGCCCTATCATACTGAACCAGTCTTACTGTCTCTGACACACCTGCCCCCTCTGCCACAGTCACTGTGTCAATCCATTCTATCCTACACTGTCCCTTCACCCTTCCAAACATAATATTCTTCTCCAAGGACTGGGTCCCTCCTTGGCAACATGCCCAAAGTATGTGAGACAGAGTTTCAAAATCCCTACCTCCAAGAAGCAACCTGATTTCACCCTCTCCAGAACAAACCTGTTCTCCTAGCAGTCCATGGTATATTCAAGACTTTTCTCCAGCACCACAACTCAAAGGCATCGATTCTTCTTCTATCAGCCTTATTTGTTGTCCAGCTCTCAGATGTATAGCAAGCAATTGTGAAGATCATGGCCTGGAAGAGGTACACCTTAGTCTCTGGATTGATATTGTTGCTCTTTAGCACTCTGGAGAGGTCCCTAGCAGCAGACTTTTCCATTGCAACTCATCTTTTGATTTCTTGATTGCTGGTGCCGAGAGTGTTGATTGTGGATCCAAGAAAGATGAAATTGTTAACAATCTCAATCTCTACTCCATCTATCATGCTACTACCAATTGGCCTGGTGGTGAGAATCTTTGTTGTCTTGATGTTGAGCTTCAATCCATATTGAAGACTGCAGTCCTTGACCTTCTGCAGTAAATGCTCAGTTTCAGCAATCAAGGTTGTTTCATCTGCATAACACAGGTAGTTAATGAGCCTTCCTTCAATCGTGCTGCGGCCACATTCTTCTTCATAGAGTCCACCCTCCCAAATGATCCATTCCACCTGTAGATTCAAAAGGTATGGAGAAAGGACACATCCCTGACACGCTCCTTTCTTGAATTTGACAATGCAGTATTTCCTTACTCTGTTCATATGACTGCTTTCTGGTCTAAGTGTAGTGAAAATGTAATGGCAGTGTATCCTGTAAATAGATCTGTATCTAGAATACTCTGGAGGCCTACTGGTAAGGAGCTGTGCTACCATCCCAAAGACAAACAGTTCGAATCCACGGCTTCAGCAAACCAGCTGGATGGCCCACTATGAGTCAGTGCCAACTCTATGGTAAACAAAACAGCGATAAAAACCATATTTATATCTAGAGCTCTCGTGGCCTACTGTTTAAGAAGTTGCACTCCCAACCCAAAGGCAGATGATTTGAATCCCCCACCTTCTCTGTGGGGAAAAATGATTAATCTCCTCCTCATAGTTTACAGCCTCTGAAAATCTGCTGGAAGGTCAGCTATGAGTTGATTCTAACTCTCCAGGACATAACAATAGATGGATGGATAGATAGATAGATAGATAGATAGATAGATAGATAGATAGATAGATAGAAAATAACTTTTAGATAGATGATGGATAGTTAGAGATAGCTTATACAGAGATAAATATTCCATTCTATATACATATAAAAATATTATATATTACAGAACTAACAGAGGGTAAAGATTTTTAATCATCCAAACCTCTTGTGGGAATGAGTTGCTGATTCCTTGAGTCTCAGAACCATAGCTTTGGCGCCATCAGGGTCAATTGGCTTAACATAATCCTCAAAGACTATGTTCTGCATCCCGCTTTGATGAGTACTGGGGTCTTAAAAGATTGCAAGGGGCCATCCAAGGTGCAAATACTGGTCCCTCCCTGCCTGGAGCACAGACAGAGAGAGACAAGCATAAAACATTTAGTCTGCAGGACTGATGAACCCTGAGAGCCTCCACTTCCAGGACCCTGAGATGAAAAGCACTGGATGGTGCCCAGCTACCACTCAAAAAGGGATCACAGGAGAAGGTCCTGGAGAGAGTGGGAGAATATGTGGAACAAAACTCAGAGTCCTAAAAATGGCCAGACTTACTGGTCGGTAGAGAGGGATGGCAACCCATAGATTGCCCTAAGCCACCCTTTGAAACAGAAACAAAACTCACCCCATGACTCCACTTACAGCCAAACAATACATCAACTTGCCAGGTGAACAGTAAATATCAGAGGGGCACTCATTCCTTCAATAATCAACCACATGAGATCAGAAAGGCAGCATTTTCCCAGCAATAAAGCTCAGAAGGCAGAAAGGGGTAGACTCCAGAGATTAATGAAAATGAGACAGGAAAGAAGTGGATGAGAAGGGAGAAGTTACATTGTGGGTATTGTAATTAATGTCATAAGGCAAAATGTGTAAAACTCTTTGGATGGAAAATCAATTTGCTTTGTAATCTTTCACTCAAATAATAATTAGAGCAGGGGGAAAGTGATTCTCTAGAAACATGGCCCACATTGATATGACTTCTTTAACATAGCAAAAGAAATACTGTTACCAAATGGTTACATCTACGAGTCAATTTGAAGACTAAGCTGTGCATGATTCAGCCACGATCTTTCTATTCACTTGCTATGCATCTGAGAACTGGACAATGAATAGGAATGATAGAAAAAGAATTGATGCCTTTGAGCTGTGATGTTAGAGAAGAGTGCTATATGTCACATGGGCTGCCAAAAGAGCAAACAGATGTCTTGGAGAAAGTACATCTAGAGTGTTCCTTGGAGGCGAGGATGACAAAGCTCCATCTCTCATACTTTGGGCATGGTGCTAGGAGAGGCTGTTCCTTAGAGAAGGTCATCATGCTCAGAAATATGGAGGGTCAGCGAAAGACAGAAGACCCTCAACCAGAAAGAGCTGCAGTGGGCTCAAATGTATCAGAGATGGTGAGGATGTCACAGGACAGGACAAGGCTCAGAGCTATTATTTGTAGGGTCTCTGTTAGTCATACTCGACTCAGCGGCACCTAACAACAACAACATAGGGTTCACACTATTCAGTCTATGTCAGACTGTGTGCAGGATAAGGTGGGGAAAGTCAAGAATGGCTCTATTTGTTCTGGGCTTGCATGGTGTTAAATACGTCGCTACCAAGAATGGAGATGGCACAATGAAGATGGGAAGAGCAGGAGGTCTCTTGTAGACAGGCCAGGGGCTTACTGCTGGATGTTCAGAAGTGTCAAGCAGGCAGTTGGAAATAGAGTCTGGTCTTTAGGGAAGAGACACAGGAGAAGACATAAAATAGGGAGTTATTACCATGTCAACAGTGTATGTAAGTATGCCAGGTGGGAAGGGAAGGATCAACCAGGGAACTGTATAGACAGAACAGGGAGAGTCTCTGTGCAGTCCCAGAAAGGAAGACTCAGAGGGATCAGCAGGTCAGATATTTTTGAGGGGCAGATGATGGGAAGAAAGGAGGGCTGTGGCCAATGGCAGTGTTGGATCATGGGACACCTAATAGGGTAGGCCTTAGAGCAGGGAGTGTGGGCAGCATCTTTTTGAAGAGTTTTTGCTACACAGCAAAGTTGGAAAATGGGATTGTACTGGTGAGAGTGCATAGGTGTAAGAAAGACTGCTGTATATTTGCAAGTCACAAAATAGCTGTTGTTATTGTTGTACTGCTGACCCTCCAGCAGGTTTTCAAAGGCCGTAAGTCACATGGGAGGAGACTGCCCATCTTTCTCCCACAGAGCAGATGTTGGATTCAAACCACATGCCTTTGGGATTGCAGTGCAACTTCTTGCCATGAGAACTAGAAAGGGATTTTGATGCTAGTGCTGGGGATCAAGAACACAAATGGTGTGTCTGCAGCCAGAATGTGGATGCAGGGATGGGTAGAAAGATGCTGTGGGTGGTTTTTTTATGGGCTTCATGAGGTTATCAGCTGAGCTGGGGACAGGAGAGGCTGTTGGAGGCCTCGTGAGAGGAGAGATTGGTGCTCCTAGGCAGCCTCTTGTGTCTTCTTGTGGGGAGAGGTCTTGAGTGATGGGAGGGCCATCGGTGTGGTGGGCAGGGGATGCTTCTGCACATCAGTCCTGATGGACATCTGTGACCAGGAAGTCACATCCAGCCTAGGGAGTGTGACTGAGCAGGAGAGGGTCAAGGCTGGGTTGGTGGGTTGGTTGCTGAGGCATTTGAATCGGACTTGGTAAGAGATAACAGGGAGGGAGGGTAAAGTGAAGTTGAAGCTATCAGGGCATCCAAGCCCCATAGGAATGGGCTGATTTGCCACTCTTTTTACCTTGTTCCCTGTTGTCCCTTATTAATTTCTCATAAAAATGGGCAGTACTTCACAAATTCTGACAATTACAGTGAGGTGCACTGTTTCCCAAAGAGGAGAGATTGTCACATGCTTGAACAAGTGGAGACATTTTCTTCACGTGTATCTACTCAAAGCCATGGCCATTGAGGTTTGGGCTTAGGCTGGGGTTGGCGAGCATGGAGTTTGCCTCCATCCTACCCTGCATGTCATCCTTGGTCTTTCAGGACCGGGGCTACTTTGAGAATCTGATCGACCTGCTAGAGGCAGCCCTGGGCCTGGAACAGGCTCACATGGGCATGTTCACAGAGCTGGCCATCCTCTACTGCAAGTTCAAGCCTCAGAAGATGCGCGAGCACCTGGAGCTTTTCTGGTCCCACATGAACATCCCCAAGGTAGCGGAGCCCTCCTGGAGTTTCGGGCTGCTGTGTGCGCACCTGGCACGTGTCCGAGCCACCTCGGCCTGCAATCTCCCTCCAGGTGCTGAGAGCCGCTGAGCAGGCGCATCTCTGGGCTGAGCTGGTATTCCTCTACACCAAGTATGAAGAATATGACAACGCTGTACTCACCATGATAAATCACCCCACGGAGGCCTGGGAGGAACACCAGTTCAAGGACATCAGTGCCAAGGTAAGAGGGGCTCGGAGTACCAGCGCCTGTCTACTTCTGCCAGACTTACTCTCGGCACAGGCAGCCAAGGGTGGGACTGTCGCTGTCTTGAGCCGGTCAAGTTCTGCTCTCCAGGAGTGTCTGCACCCATCTTCTGTGACTCGCTGCGCCTTGGTTGTTGGTAATGTTCTTCTTAGGTGCTGTAAAGTTGAGCATGACTCATAACGCTCTGTGAACAAAAGATCTGAACCTTGTCCTATCTTGCTCCATCTTCACACATTTAAGTACATTGCTGCAGACCCGGTATCAATCCATCTGTTTGAGAGTCTTCCTCTCCTTCACCATCCCTCCACCTTTCGAAGCATGATCTCCTTCCCCAAGGAACAGCCTCTTTTAGCAACATGCTCAAAGTATGGGAGATGAGGCTTTGGCATCCTTGCCTCCAAGGAGCATTCTGGCTGCATTTTCTCCAAGACTTATCTATTTCGGTTGGTTTGGGGGGGTTTCCAGTCAGAGGGATAGTCAATACTCTTCTCCAACACCATAGCTCAAAGACATCACTTCACTGTACCCAAGCAGGGGGTTAATTGCATCTACACAAAGTGAACCACAAGGAAGCAGGTAAAGGGAATAACCATCCTGCACACCTGTCTCTAGTCCTTTGTGAAGGCATGTCCTTATTTTATTCCAGTGCCTACAGAGTGATCTCCTTGGATACCTACTACTGGAAAACAACATTCAGATTCTATTGCTGTCCATCACTCTTAGTAGTTGCTGTGGACCCTGAACTCAATAAGGGGCACAGATGGCACAGCAGCCCAGTTGCAGCTACTGAGGGGCAGATAAGCTGGCAGGGCAGGTTGCTGGCCAGGACCTGAAGACTGCAGAGCAGAACAGAGAAGGAGGACCCAAGGCAGACCTGCCTAGAGATCACACAAGTCATAAATGATACTGTCTTCTTACTGCACTTACCAAATGGCTGCCTTGACTCAGGGGTTCCTACTCTTCTCACATGTTAACCTTCCCGGCATCAGGCTGTTGTACAATGTCATGGCTGAGCAGCACTTCGTTTCTTGTTGTTGTTGTTATTGTTGTTGTTGTGCTGTTAAGTCCAAACTGACCCTTCATAGCTGACCCTTCAGCAGTTTTTCAGAGGCAGTAAATTACTTGGGAGGAGACTGGCCCACCCTTCTCCCTCAAAGCAGCTGGTGGGGATTGCAGCACAGCTCCTTACCCGCTAGACCACCAGAGCTCTCCATTCAGCATAATTAAAAACCTGCTTATGTCACTAATGCTCATCTGTTTCTTCTTTTTCTTGTGTGCTGTTGAGTTAAAAGCAACTCATAGCTGACCCTCTAGCAGGTTTTCAGAGGCAGAAAATCACATGGAAGGACACTGGCCATCCTTCTCCTGCAGAGAAGCTGATTTAAACTGCGTGCCTTTGGCTTAGCAGTGCAATTCCTTACCACTAAGCTACAGTGACAGCAGCAATGGGCTCAAGTAAGTCAGAGATGATGAGGATGGCCCAGGATAGGACAGAGTTCAGATCTGATGCTCATAGTGTCACTCTGAGTCATGCTCTACTTGACAGCACCATCCAATCATCCAGAGCCTTGAGCCTAAAGAGGGGGTAGTTGGCAAAGAAGGCTCTGGTTACGTGGCCTCTGGTTGCTGCCAGCAGCCCGTCCCCAGAGGAACAGGCATCATGGTGCCAACTGCAACATCAATGGAAAGTCCTGTTCTCATTATGATATTGCAGGAGCCATCTTGTCCTATGTGGACCCAACATAGACCATGGAGATGCCATTCCCACCCACAACAAGAGGGCACTAGGCAGTGTGGTGGTCCAGTGCCAGAATGCATCAAACTCTGGTATCTGCTGGTGAACTGTGGTGGGTAATGAAGGGTAGAGCAGAAGCCTTGCTGGGAGCAGAGTTTGCATCCTGGCTTAGCTGTCTGCTATCCCATTGTTTGTTACCAGAAGTCAGGAGATCAGGAGATGTATTGCATTGGGCACATCCACTGTCAGGGACCTCTCCAAAATGCTGAAGAATAATGATGTCAGTTTGAAGACTAAGGTGTGTCTGATTCGGGCCACAGTCTTCTCAATGACCAATTATTCATCAGAAGGGTGGACCATGAGTAAGGATGACAGAAGAATCGATGCCTTTGAGCTGTGGTGTTGGTGAAGGGTACTGAATATTCCATGAACTGCCAAAAGAATGAACAGATATGTTTGTTGGGAAAACAGATACGTTTTTGTTTGGAAAAAGTGCAGCCACAGTGCTCCTTGGAGGCAAGGATGAAGAAGCTCCATCTCTCATATTTTGAACATGTAGCTGGCTAGATGAGGCTATTCCTTGGAAAGGGACCTCATGCTTGGAAAGATCTGCCCCGGCCCACGGGGATCTTCAATGGTGACCCTAGAAAGGGAAGAAAGAGAATGGGGGGGTAGGAGGCACAAAGCAGGAAGACAAGTTGAGAATCTCCGATCAAGTCTTCATTTTTTTGAAAGCACTCACTATATATATATAGGAGCACAATGGGGGGAGGAGAAGTACGCAATGGGGGAGAATAACATGTCGTTTTCCAGTAAGCTGAAAGTTATCTGGTAAACAGAAACTTAGCAGGGCATTCCCAGTAAACCGAAACCTATCCTCCCAGGGTGGGGCAACATGTCCAGACATGTCCTTAGAGAATTACAAAATGGCTTCAGAGAATTACAAAATGCCTTCAGCTAGGTAGAACAAATGGCTTCCAGCAGATCCTCCCTTCTTTCAATAATTATTTGAAGACTGCAAATGCACAACAGGATTATCTTTGGTGCTCTCCTGTTTGACCAGGTATGAAACCGGCACCTGTCTTAGGTTGGACACCGCACCTACTGATCTTACCCGTCATGGGCTAACCCAGCTGCTATGGTGGGGT
>NW_006400174.1:554447-567845 GCF_000299155.1 Elephantulus edwardii
TATGAAGGTGATAAGAGGATGCCAAGAGCTGATCTTTCAAAGATCTCTTGAGACAAAAAGTCTCTTTTGGCGCCATGAGATATTTGAAACACCCTCTCCTAGCATTTCCTCGCCTATGAGATTTGAAATTCATACAGATATTAACTTTATATCTGTCTCTACTAATTTTTTTTCTGAGCCCCACGTTGGGCGCCAATTATGCCCCGGCCCCGCGGGGATATTCAACGGTGACCCTAGGAGGGGAAGAAAGAGAATGGGGGGAGGGTAGGAGGCACAAAGCAGGAAGACAAGTCAAGAATCTCTGATCAAGTCTTCATTTTTTTGAAAGCACTCACAGTATATACATAGAGGAGCACAATGGGGGGAGGAGAAGTATGCAATGGGGGAGAATAACATGTCGTTTTCCAGTAAGCTGAAAGTTATCTGGTAAACAGAAACTTAGCAGGGCGTTCTCAGTAAACTGAAACCTATCCTCCCAGGGTGGGGCAACATGTCCAGACATGTCCTTAGAGAATTACAAAATGGCTTCAGCTAGGTAGAAAAAACGGCTTCCAGAAAAGATCAGCAAAGGAAAAGTGGTTGTTGTTGTTGTTAGGTGCCGTCACGTTGAGTGTGACTCATAGCAATCCCATGAACAAAAGCTCTGAACCCAGCCCTGTCCTGCACCATCCTCACAATTCCTGACCCACAAGAGCCCATTGCAGCAGTCACCATGACAATCCACCTAGTTGAGGGTCTTCCTCCCCCTCCCCAGCCCTCCACCCTTCTGAACATCATGTCCTTCTCCAAGGAATAACACCTCCTAGAAACATGTCCAGAGTGTGTGAGGTGAATTCTCGCCTCCAAAAAGCACCGGGCTTCACCATCTACAAGACATATATGTCAAAGGAGAGGAAGACCCTCACTGAGATTATTGACTGGGTGACTTCATCAATGGGCTCTAGTATGTCAGACATGCTGAGGATGGTGTGGGCTAGGGTTCAGGTCAGCTGTTCATAGAGTCGCTACCTTACAACAACAGACTAATCTTGAAACCTCAATTTTCCTACCTATAAAGTGAGCATACATTTTCTGCCTGCCATGTGATCTCCAGACAAAGCTGCACACAGTGTAGATGCCTCTGGGATGCTGTGGGAGGAGTGCAGGTGTCTGGATCCATGCAGAATTTCAGAGCGTCCGTTTTCTCAGTCACCAAGCTGGAGTATGGCCATGTTTTCCCAGGCTGTGGGCTTGCCCCGGCACCATGGTGGCATCCTCATTAATCACAGCTGGTGCCTCACCACCCTGCCTGCCTGTCATTGGCAAAATATAGGAGACCCACTGCATCCTGAGGGTGATGGGTCAGAGCAGGTGACCCCAGCAAAGACACACACCACACAGAGGACCTGCTTATCAAGGAAGGCCCTTGGCACCAGTGAGCTGAGTCCCAGAAGCCTGTCCATCTTCATGGAGCCCACAGAAGAAGGGAGGGAGAACAATTAGACTAGGCCTTCCAGATAGGTGACAGACAACACATCTCATCACGCTTCTCTGAGGACCTTGCTAACAGCAGACCATGGGCCAATTCTGTGGTGTCCCCTAAGGGCCTTCCCACTCACTCACAATCAGGTTTAGCCATGGATGTGGGGACCCATTCATGGTTGTATCCAGGAGCCCCTTTTCCACAAATAAACACGCCCTAAAAGCTGTTTCCAGAGTGGGGAGTTTTTCCTATGGTCCCACCTGCAAGAGTGCTGTGATAAGATGGGCAGTGCCCAAGCGTATTGTTGTTGTTGTGTGCCATGGAGTCAGAATCGACCCATAGCTGACCCTCCCTCCAGCAGGTTTCCAGAGCAGTTATGAGCACTGGAGGAGATTGCCCATCCTCCTGCAGAGCAGCTGGTGAATTTGAACCGTGTGCCTTTGGGATTGTAGTGCAGCTTCTTACCATTAGGCTTCCAGAGCTCACTCCCATCATGTTGATGTTGTTGTTGTTGTTGTGGTGGTGGTGGTGGTGGTGGTGGTGTACCAGAGTTGGAACCAACCCATAGCTGACCTTCCAGCAGGTTTTCAGAGGCAGTAAATTACATGGGAGAAGATTGCCCATCTTTCTCCCATGGAGCAGCTGGTGGCCTCAAATCATGTACCGTCAGGATTGCAGCGCAGCTGCTGTCAATTCTAATGCAACTCATACTGACCCTATGAACAACAGATCTGAACCCTGTCCTATCTTGTGCCATCCTCACAATCTCTAAGCCAATCGAGCCCATTGCCACAATCCGTCTCTCCTATGCCTCCCCCCTCACACACACCTTTCCAAGCATGATATGCCCCTCCAAGGAAATAGCCACTCCTAACAACATAACCCAAGTATGTGTGGCAAAGCTTTGCCAGGTCATGACCATGGTCTTTTCAATCACTTGCTACACATCTAAGAGCTGGACAATGAATAGAGATGATAGAATAAGAATTGATGCCTTTAAGCTGTGGTATTAGAAGAGTACTGACTATCCCATTGGGCTGTCAAAAGAACAAACAGATACATCTTGAGGAAAAGTACAGCCAGAGTGCTCCTCGGAGGCAAAAACGGTGAAGCTTTGCCTCTCACTTCCATCGTCATCTGAAATGTCCACAACTGGTACCTCTTCAAGGCAGACAGGGCAGAGGGCAGGTGACTTGGCACAAGTGCTTGCCAAAGGTCTAGCTTGAGACCCCTTTGATTTAGAGCCCTCACTATTGTGGAGCAAAGGGTCAACCTTGAAGAACAGCAGCTTCCAAGTTTTGCTGGCGCACCTGCCCCAGCCACGAGCCATGCCACTGCCCTGCTTCGCGCTGACACGGGTTGGTACCGGGCCCTCATGCCCACTCAGGTGTGGATAAGATAGCAGGCCCTGTGGGGTGGGGGGAGGCCTCCTGCCCCAATGTCAAAAGTTGGCCATTCTGTGGTGACTATGAGTTCTCAGGCATAACAGGGAAAGAGCCACGTGGGGCATGTCTGGGCTTAGGTTTGCAGGAGGGCTGCAACTGGAAATGTTCATGGGCTACACAGTACTGCCAGGACACCTCAACCTGGCATTGCCAGGGGACTCCCTGTGCCTGCCCACTCCCTCCTTCACGGCCCCTGCCCCATGCCCTGTGCACACATCTGGCACCCTGCACACAGCCCCAGACATACTGACAGTTGCTGGGTTGGAACAAGCCCTTCGAAAGGGCAGGAAATTCTTGCTTCCACCACTCCCTCCCCCAGAGCCATGTGCAAGCCTTGGACTTCTGTGACCTCTCAGGTGGCAAGCTGCTGAATAATGTGAAAAGCTGAGCATGTGACAGAAAGCAGCTGGTGAAATGCCAGGAGGCAAAGGGGCCAGACTTTGACACCCAGGCAGCTGGCCTCCCAGGAGCACAGGGCCTGCCATCCTGGTCACACCAAAGGGCCATCTGCCAGGCTTCCTAGAGCAGGGGCACCCACCCTTGGCTCCTGGGGTAGACGGGGCATTACCCCAGTGAAAGAATGCATGGCATTGGACATAATGGAGTCCACTCAGGCTTTCTCCTCTCATTCATTCAGGTATCAGATGTCTCTACTGGCTACTGACCCTGAGTCAGACACAAGTGATGCTAGAGGGCCCTCAGAGGGCTTGTGGGAACAGTGAGTGAGTGAGAGGGATGGCAAGGCAGGGATGCAGGGGGCAGATGACAAGTGCTGTGGAATAAAGGCAATTCAGAGTGGTGGTGCCAGCCGTGGGGGAATCTGGCCCTGGCAGGCTCCACTGCAGCCACCTGGAGGGGTGACATGAACATACCTTTGGCTTTACCACACACTCACACACACACATACACACACCCAGGTTGCCAGTGTCGAGCTCTGCTACAAAGCCCTGCAGTTCTATCTGGATTACAAACCTCTACTCATCAATGACCTCCTGCTGGCACTGGATCCCCGCCTGGACCATACCCGGACTGTCAGCTTCTTCTCAAATGTGAGTCTGCCACAGTTATTGGTACAGAGAAACAGTGGGTGGCTTAGCGAGCTGCTGGCCGGGGCGTCTGAGGTGTATTCCCATCATACACGTAATTTGAGATGGATTCCAGAGCACTTTCACTAGTCCACTTTTGAAACAGCCTTAGGTCTCAAGTGCTTTCCAGCCAAAGTGTCTCCAAGTGAAATGGGTCTCTCCTGTGGTGTGCATGGGCTCCTGGTGCCAAGGACATGTCCCTGTCAGTGGTGGGACTGAGAGATCGCTCCTCGAGGCAGGCACACGCTCAGAGCTTCAGACAATGCATTCTCCAGAACAGGCCAGTCTAAGCAACTTCAACCCTCTCCCCTGGTTCATTAGGCAGGCCAGCTGGCCTTGGTGAAGCCCTACCTGAGAGCAGTCCAGAGCCACAACAACAAGAGTGTGAATGAGGCACTCAATCAGCTTATGACTGAGGACGAGGATTACCAGGTAGGTGTGGAGCAGGGAGGTCAAGCAAACTTGGGGCCACACTCCTTCATTCCACAGCAGCCCTGCCACATGGAGCAGAGGCATGTGCAGACTGTACCAGCCTTGGACATCAGTAGCTGGAGGCTTGCCAGGCAGCCAGTAGACATATGGGCCACGGATGGGTAAATGGCAGGGGCCTTTCTGAGCACGGGTGGCCTCATAGCCACATTTCCACTGAGCTGTACCTCCTAGGGTTTAAGGATGTCTGTGGATGCCTACAACAACTTTGACCACGTGGGCCTTGCCCAGAAGTTAGAAAAGCACCAGCTGGTGGAGTTCCGGCGCATTGCTGCTCATCTGTACAAGGGCACTAAGCGGTGGGCTCAGAGCATTGAGCTCTGTAAGAAGGATCAGCTCTATAAGGTTTGTGTCCCTGAGCAGTACAGTTGGGTCCATCCTTCCTGCCTTCCTGCACAGCCTTGGGGCAGTTGTTGCTGTTGTTGTGTGCTCTCTAGTCAGGACTGACCCATAGCTGACCCTCCAGTGGGTTTTCAGAGGGAGTAAATCACACAGGAGGAGATGGTCTATCCTCCCACAGAGCAGCTGGTGGATTCGAACTGTATGCCTTGGGGATTGCATCGTGGCTTCTTACCATTAAGCCACCAGAGCTCCATTTTGGGGGAGAGGGGTGGTCCTGTCTCTTCCCTCCCTCTCCATCCCCTCTTTCCCTGTCTTGGACTTCCCCACGAGATTAGCATACAATTGTGTTTCACGATATTAACTGCCATCTTCACAAGGCAACCCTGCTCTTCCAGCTTCCGCCCTGTTTGCTGCTTCCATGTTCCCTTTCCTGTACCTTCCAGCCCTCTGAGCTTCATTGTACTTATATGCCATCAAGTTGTGCCCCACTCAAAACTCACCCTCCAGCATGTTTTCAGAGGCTATAAATCACACAGGAGGAGGTTCCCCTTCATTCTCCCATAGAGCAGCTGTTGGATTTGAACCATGTGCCACTGGGTCGGTAGAACAACTCCTGACCCATTAGGCTTCTAGAGTTCTCCCTATTCATTATTGTTGTTGTGTGCTGTTGAATCAGCACAGACTCTTAGCTGAGCCTGCAGAGGATTTTCAGAGGCAGTAAATTGCCCCAAGAAATTCTCAAGAAGGTAAGGAAAGAACAAGGGAACCAATTTAGAACAGAGGGCAGGAGTTGGGGGTGGTCTGGAAAATTGTTACCATTAGCATGACCATTTGCCAACACTAACAGGAACTCATGTGCTCCAGAATATAACAGTGCTCCAAGGGCTTGATGTTTTTAAACTTATTTTGTGCTTTTACTGTTGTTGATCCTCCTCAGGCTCATGGGAGGCTCTCCTTGCCAGAAGGCAGGAGCGTGGTGGTGGGAGTGCAGGAATCGTGGCAAGCTTTTGGAGTCGACTGCTTTTCCGGGAATGTGTTTGAAGTGCAGGTTTGCTCTGTCCCTGGAGTGAGGCTAGCCAGCCTGGGCCTAGGGTTTGAACCAGGAGGCAGCCTTAAGCCCAAGGCAACTGGGATGAAGTGGCCATGTTGTTCCTGGTTTGGCTGGCTCCTCCTCCTCCTCCTCAGGCTCGTGGGAGGCTCTCCTTGCCAGAAGGCAGGAGCGTGGTGGTGGGAGTGCAGGAATTGTGGCAAGCTTTTGGAGTCGACTGTTTTTCCAGGAATGTGTTTGACGTGAAGGTTTGCTCTGTCCCTGGAGTGAGGCTAGCCAGCCTGGGCCTAGGGTTTGAACCAGGAGGCGGCCTTAAGCCCGAAGGTTCAAATTGTCTTCCTGTCAAACATTCTTCTAGGTGGTATAGCACTGGTCTGTGTGTTGCTGTACAGAGGTAACTCGTGGTTGCTGTGATGCTGAAGCCTGTGACAGTGATGTGCCAATCGTGGTAATGGGCACCCATGGTGGACAGTATTAGATGGAGCTTCCCGACTAAATCAAGCCTGGAAGCAGGAGCGGCATCCACTTCCAAAATGGCTTGCCTCTGGAAACTCTATGTACGAACAGTGCTCAAGCTGTTCATTCATAGGGTCGCTATGAGTCGTCTACGACTCGACGGCATTAAACAACAACAACAAACAACTGTTGTTGATAATATACACACAGAACACTGGCCCATTCAGCCATTTCTACATGCACTATCTAGTGACACATAGCATGCCCCGATCACGTGACCATTCTCACTCTCCTTTTCCAAGTTGTTGTCCCCACTAATAAATCCAGTGGTCCCTGAATTTCCCACTCAATCCTTCAAGGTGCTGTTGCCCATTTAATCCCATATAGCTAGATCTTTAAAAAGCACAATGCAAGTCAGACAGTCTTTTTTTTAACTAATCAATTATTTTATTGCTCAAGTACATTAAGACAAATTTATGCAGCCAAGGCAGAGGCTCTGGATGATTCTTATTTCCAACTGGGGGAAGGACTCTCTTTGTCTTATAGTATGGAGCCAATCAGAAAAATACAGAATGCTTCACAAAATTTGAGTGTCATCCTTGTACAGGAGCCATATCAATCTTCTCTGTATCATTCCAATTTTAGTATATGAGATGATGAAGCAAGCACAGTCAGAGAGTCTTTATTATTAAGCTAAACTGTTATAGTGAGCAATGATGTTAGTTTGAGGACTAAGGTGCACCTGATAAGAGACAGACAATGAATAAGGATGACAGAAGAATTGATGCCTTTGAACTGCAGTGTTAGAGAAGAACACTGAATATCCCATGGACTGCCAAAAGAACAAACAGACATGTCTTTGAGAAGGTGCAGCCAAAGTACTCCTTGGAGGCAAGGATGACGAAACTTCATTTCACATACTTTGTGCATGTTGCTAGGAGAGGCTATTCCTTGGAGAGGAACATCATGCTTAGAAAGGTGGTGGATCAGTGAGAGAAAAGACCCTCAGCCAGGTGGATTGACTGCAGCAATTGGCTTGAGGGTATCAGAGATTGTGAAGATGGCACAGAATAGGACAGGGTTCAGATTTGTTGCTCAAAGGGTCACTGAGTCTTACTCAACTTGATGGCACATAACAATAAACACAGGTAGCTCTGGTGGCTCAGTGGTAAGGAATTGCACTGCCAATGCAAAAAAAAAAAAAGTGTGCCGTTCAAATCCACCAGCTGCTCCACAGGAGAAAGACGGACAATTGACGCCCTTGTAATTTACTGCCACTAATAACCCAAAGTCCGTCCACTGGAGGGTCAGCTATGCCTCGGTTCCAACTTGACAGCCACAGCAACACAGTATGAGAGTTTCAACTTCTTGGCACTTAGGTACTTCCACGTCAAGATTTTAGGAAAAGAAACGAAGTTAAAACTGTTCAGAATGTCAGTGTCTGCCAGTGAGAACTGGTTTCACACCATTCCCTTAAGTGTGCTAATCTAGTTAAGCTGCCCTGGAGAACCACCAGGCCTGTGAAGACACCACCATCACTCTGGCTGGCCTAACCCTCCTGCCCAGTGGAGTAAAGTTGAGTTGCACAAGATGACCCTTTTTGTAACAGTTTGCCCTGCACTGTTTTCAGCTCAGTCCGTGTGTCCTGAACCCAGGAGACCTGCCAGAAGGTCCACAATGTGAGCTGGACATGCCCCAGGGTATAGTTCTCATGTCTTCTCGGGGCTGTTCCTAGGCCATGCGTGCCACAGCTCCAGACTCTGAGTGCACTGCAGTGGTGGCCTCGACACTGGCTCCTTCAGGTCACGCTTCCCCTCAAGTTGCCATCTCTAGTCTTGGGGCTGTCATGTGACATCCAGCCTCACACCCAGGTGGCTGGGGGGCTGGCTGAAGGTGGCAGAGCTGGGCTGTTACCACAGTCTGTGACAGCACCCTGTGCTCTCATGACACACTGTCTCAGTAGCAGCAGACAATCATGTTACCACACAGCTCTCTCCAGTCCAGACTCACTGACCTGGAAGTCCACATAGAGCCATGCGTGCTAAGAAAAGGATTCAGAAGAGCAGCACGGCTTAGCTGTAAACTTACTGAGCATTTTCTCCCAGGAAGCAGTGGTTCTCAGCCAGGGGCAACCTTGCCTCCCAGGGAATAAATGAAATTTTTCTGGAGAAAATGATTTTTACTGCTGGGAGTGCACTGTTTTATCTGACAAACAGAGGTTTGGGTGCTGCTAAACACCCCAGTCTGCAGGTGGCCCTGAGCACAAGAAATGTCTGATCTTAAGTGTTAAGACTGCAATGGTTGGGAGAGCAGTTACAAATGAAATCACCTAAAGGCATACAGTTGGAAACCACCAATGAGCTGCTCCACAGAAGAAATATCAACAATCTCCTCCCATGGGATTCTCTGCAAACTAGCTGGAGGGTCAGCTATGGGTTGGCTCAACAGCACAAAGCAGCAATAGTCTCTGAAGGAGCCCTGATGGTGGAGTGGTGTAGTGTTCAACTGTTAATCCAAAGGTCAAACCAATCAACCACTTCAAAGAAGAAAAAATGCCATCAGCTTCCATAAAGATTGTTGTTGTTGAGTGTCATCAAATTGAGTATGATTCATAGCAACTCAATGAACAACAGAGCTGAACCCAATCTTATCCTATACTATCCTTACCATCTCTAACTCACTCGAGCTCATTGCTCCAGTCACCATGTCAATCCACCAGGCTGTCTTCCTCTCCTTCACCATCCCACCACCTTTCCAAGCATAATGTCCCTCTGCAAGGAACAGTCTCTCCTAACATGCCCAAAGAATGTGGGAAGAAGCTTTGTCATCCTTGCCTCCAAGAAGTATCCTGGCTGCAACCTCTCCAAGATGAACCTTGGACCATATCTTCAATCACCATAAAGATATGGCCTTGGAAACTGTGGGGCTGTTACACTCTGTCCTATAGGGCTGCTATGAGTTGCAATGAAGTTGACAGCAGCAAGTAACATACTCCTGATAAAATGTGGCCACATTGCCATGTGCAGTCGGTAGTGAGTAGCATCCAGGATGGTCATGGAGCCAGAGAAAATGTCTTCGAGAGTCAAGAAGCAAAGAATAAAGCCATGCACAGCATGAATCGTGCCCAGGATTTGTGTTTGCATAGTAGGAACACAAGAAGGTCTGCATATGCTGCTTGGTGAAATGGGCAAACTAAGGTGATCAGACCTGGGGGTTAGGGAGTGGAGCTGCAATGCAGAGGGGACATTGGGCAGGGAGCACCTGAGGTGGCACCTGTGGGCTGGAGGTTGGAAAAGTCTTAGGAAAAAGGTGGTTAAGGGCTGGAGACCCACACATCCAGTGTGGACAAGAGGCCAGCCCTCTGCTCAGCAGAGATCAGGCTGCCTTGAGGAGAAGACCAAGGACTACATCCTAGGTTCTAGCGGACCATATATGATAAAGAGCTTGGTCTTCATCCTAGAGGCCTGAG
This sequence comes from Elephantulus edwardii, assembly GCF_000299155.1. Taxonomy (NCBI): domain Eukaryota; kingdom Metazoa; phylum Chordata; class Mammalia; order Macroscelidea; family Macroscelididae; genus Elephantulus; species Elephantulus edwardii. Next base: position 564,244 of record NW_006400174.1, read on the forward strand.
TATGCTGGCCTGGCAGTCGTACTGTGTTGTTGTTGTTGTCTACTGTTGAGTCACAACCAACTCATAGCTGACCCTCCAGCAGTAACTCATATGTGAGGAGATTGTTCTTTCTCCTATGAAGCAGTCAGTAGATTTGAACCATGTATGTTTAGGTCAGCAGTACAGCTCCTTTACTAAGGTAACTGGAGCTTCCTGGCAGTGACATTAGATGCAGGAATATTTTGGGAGAAGAGGTGCATCTAGAGACAAAAAGGGATAAGAACCAGAGAGATGAGCTGTGCACAACAGGTCTCTAGGAAGATGCTCAGATGCAAGACTATGCAAGACAGATGTGGGCTGCAAGAGAAGGGGGCATGGGGCATGTACCTATAGATTTTCACACTGGAAAAGACCTGCCTACAGGCAATGGGACTTTGGGGTCCACCAGCAGCCAGGGGGTTGGGAATACCTGCTTTCCGGTGATGGCAGCCGGAGCTCAAAGAATGAAATAATCCAGAGGCCAGGAGGACATGAGGCCTGCTGGTCATGAGCCACACAAGTCAAAGGTGGCATTGACCGTAAGGAAGTCACAGCTCTGAGGACATGGTCAGCTGAATTGGTCTGGAGCTGTCCTTGAGTCTCAGCTTGATTTTGACCAACATTTTTAAAAAGAGGCCTAGAGCCTTTGTGGGAACAGCCTAGGGATGAGGCAACTCTGGACTGAACAGCAAGCTGGAGGTAGAGAGGATTCTTCCATGCAATAATCAGGGAAAAGAACCCAGAGCTGCCCTAGGTTGTGGAATTAGGGTGCAGAGTTGAATAGCAGTCACGCTCAGGGGTCTGGAGAAAAAAGTGCAGTGATGTCTGAGGTGGCAGTGGGCACGTGGAGCACCAAGTCACCCTGTACAGGCGACAGCCAGCTAGCTATAGCACCTTCCGCAATTAATTCACCAACGCAGCTGCAGTTTGGGGCTGACTCCCTGTATGTGAGATGAGCTTTGCCTCTTAGCAGTCTTGGGCCAGAGACTTGCTCTGTGTCCTGTCCAAAGGTTGTCATGGAGACAAGAGGAGTTCGTATTCATGTTTGCTACCTGCTGCTGCTGCCGCTGCTGCTACTGTTGTTAGGTACAAGAACGACTCATAGTGATGCTATAGACAACAGATCTGAACCTTGTCCTACCTTGCACAGTTCTCACCATCTCTGACATGCTTGAGCCCACTACTACAGTCACTGTGTCAATCCACTGATTGAGAGTCTTCCTCTCCTTCACCATCCCCCCACCTTTCCAAGTTTAATATCCCTCTCCAAGGAACAGCCTTTCCTAGAGGCATGCCCAAAATGAAAATGAGTAAGGTTTGCTACTTAAGCCATTTCATTTTCTCTGCTGTGATAAGGAAATAAGAGAATATATACAGAAATTACTAACTTACTAACCTTATTAATCATGTTTAAAGTCATGTTATAAAGAAACTAGGGAGCTCAGGTGGCCTAATGGTAAGAAGCTGCAAACCCAAAGGCACATGGTTCCAAACCACCAGCTGCTCTGCAGGAGAAGGATGGGCAGTCTCTTGTGTAATTTACTGACTCTGAAAATCCTCCAGAGGGCTAGCTAAGCTTCAGTTTTGACTCATCTGCACACAACAAAAAAATCTGCTGTATATGAAATGTGTCTTCTCTATGGCAGAAGGTACATGGTTGGTTTGATCATTGTGGATATGAGCTGTGTCCCTGGTTTGACCAGCCTCTAATGGAACATGGACCCCTCAGGAGGAACTGCTGGCACCATTGCTAACATCCCTAGAGTGGCCTGGACCCCTTCTACGTGGGGGTCACTGGCCCTGAGGCCTCTGCACCCCAGGGCTGGCTGCTGAGACAACCCACAGGGCCTTTCCCTGCTGCCTGCAGTTCTTTCTGCCCCCTCGTGCAGGGAATACATGCCTCCCTCCAGAGGACAGGGGCAAAGCAGAGCTCTGCTGTGTTCAGACCCACTCTGCCAGCCAACACAGGGTCCCTAATGGAAGCAGGCAAGTCCCCTTGTCCCTTCCATCTAACTGCCTAAAGTCTCCTGATCTGGGGAGCTGGTCTTAGGGCACCAGGTTCCAAGCTGTACAAACCAGGCTCCAGCTGTGCTCTGCCCAATGGCAGGATGCCATGCAGCATGCTGCAGAGTCCCAGGATCCCCAGCTGGCTGAGCATCTGCTGCAGTGGTTCGTGGACGAGGGCCAGCGGGAGTGCTTTGTGGCTACACTCTTCACCTGCTACGATCTGCTGCGCCCAGATGTGGCGCTGGAGCTGGCCTGGAGGCACGGCCTGGCAGACTGCACCATGCCCTACTTCATCCAGCTGATGCATGAGTACCTCGGCAAAGTGAGTGTACCCCAGCGGGGGCTCCCCACCTTGGAGAGCCGCTGCTGTCCCCTCTCACCTTATGGAGAAGCACCATACCTCTGGGCAGGCTGTAGGAGGCTGCCTTTGGGAGTGGGTTCTTTCCACAGTGCTATGCTGGCTCTCAGGGAGCGCTGGGGCTCAGTGGTAAAGAACTGTGCTGCCAACAAAGGTATGCAGTTCAAATCCACTAGCTGCTCGCGGAACGATGGGCACTTCCTGAAGATCCAGTGAAGCATTGGCTGTGGATCGGTTCTGACTCAATGGTACACAACAGCAGTGCTGGCTTCCTGGCCAAAGCAAACCTGCCCCAGGAACCCCTGCAGGAGATGGCCAGCACTGAGAGCTGAGCACTGCACAGCTGCAGTGATGTCCTTCTGGCCTAGCCTCAGACATGCGGGCAGCACACACACACACCCAGGAGGAGAATGGAGAGGGTTGGCTATGAGGCAGTGAGGCACACAGAGCCCAGCCATGATACGGCCAGCCATGCAGTCAGAGCCGAGGGCACCTCTGTGGGCCCCGGCTGCCTGGCTGCCAGCATACCTGTTGGGACACCCTCTCTTCCAAGTAGGAAGTTTACATGGGTTGAGATCTCTCATGCCTGAGGAGGAGGATGAAGTCACTCCTCTGTCCAGCTGAAGACACTGGGATCTGGCCTCAGAGCCTACAGGGAGAGGAGCTCGAACTCACACCCCCGGCCAAAGTCTGTCCTCTCTTACCACTTCCACTTCAATCACTCAGATGCCACTTGACAGCAGGCTTCCTATGCAGGTTGATGGCCTGTCTAATGAACTGATAGTGTCTGATTTTAAAACTGGGGAGGGGGGAGGAAAAGGAGTGTGTGTGTGTGTGTGTGTGTGTGTGGTGTAAGTGGGTTTAAGGGTGTGTATATGTGACATGAGAGACCCTGTCTAGACCTGGCCGAGCTTCAACCTGTCTCTCTCTCTGGCCGAGCTTCAGCCTGTCTGTCTGTCTGTCTGTCTCTCTCTCTCTGGCTGAGCTTCAGCCTGTCTCTCTCTATCTCTGTCCGAGCTTCAGCCTGTCTCTCTCTCTCTCTCTCTCTCTCTCTCTCTCTGGCCGAGCTTCAGTCTGTCTCTCTCTCTCTCTGGCCGAGCTTCAGCCTGTCTCTATCTCTGGCCAAGCTTCAGCCTGTCTCTCTCTCTCTCTGGCCAAGCTTCAGCTTGTTTCGTGTGTGTGTGTGTGTGTGTGTGTGTGTGTGTGTGTGTGTGTGTGT
>NW_006400174.1:568024-581534 GCF_000299155.1 Elephantulus edwardii
CACACACACACACACACACACACACACACACACACGAGAGAGAGAGAGAGAGACCTGTGAGACAGGCCTCGAGATCTAGGCCTAGCTCCAGCCACTGTCACCTGACCTGATCCACTGTTTCTAACACTCTCGAAAGCCTTCTCTGAGCTGTACCTGCCTGTAGGTGCCATCACATACCTGGACGTCTGCACTGACAGGGACCCCCAGCGGTACCACAAATCCTCTCTTGGGGCAGGAAGAGCCTCCCAGAGCACAGGAGAGACTGGAGGACCAGTGGATGCCCAGTGCCTGACAAGACCAATCCCAAGTCCATCCAGCATGTCTTGGTGAAGTGGTCTGGCCAGTCTATCATGACAGCGGGACACATGGCCTCATCCACATGGCCTGAGCTCCACAGGCTGCCAAGGGACACCAGCCAGCTGGTTTACGGGAATCCCGGCTCCAGACCTGCTGCAAGCAGCACCCCCCCCCCGCCCCGAGAAGCTGTGTGCCCAGTATGCAGGCAGGGAACTGCTGTCCCCTGCAGGCTGCTGAGCCCCACTCCCTCCCCACCTCCAGTGCCTGTCCTTCCCGAGACCCTGCATGAGGACAGGTGACCACAACTCATCACTCTTAAGTCAGAACCAACAGATAGCTGACCTTCTATCAGGTTTCAAGACTGCTCCCCTTTGTCCCTCAGAGCAGATGCTAGATTTGAACAGCTCAACTTTGAGTTGGCTGCACACCTTCCTACTCACTAGGGCAAACTTGAGGTGGTGGTTGTGTTGTGTACCATCAAGTCAGAACCAAACCATAGCTGACCTTCCAACAGATTTTCAGAGACCGTTAATCTGATTGCCTATCCTCCTCTTGCAGAGCAGCTGCTAGGTTTGAACTGCATGCCTTAGGGTTGACAGCACCACTCCTTACCACTAGGCCACCAGAGTTCCCAACAACAACAAATATGAGTATGGCCTGAATGTGTCCAGCTCAGACTTCTGAGGCCTCTTTACTGCAGAAGGCTGTGCCCCAAAGGGACCCCAGGAACTGGAAGAGACACAGTCACTTTGTGGGGAATAATGGAGTTAGGCTGTGATCCAGGCACTTCAGTCAAAATCTTAACACTTGCTACCCAACAACTGTCTGTTTGGACTACACTGGTACTCGAGACACTCTGCTTTTTGGTCCAGGGTCCCAGACACCTCCACACTTCCACCCCAGCTTTGTGGATCCATCCACCTTGCCTCTTCAGGCAGCTCCCACTGGGTCTGAAGCCCAGTGGGCCATATAGTAGTACTGTGAGAATGCAGTTCAGGCAAAAAGACCACAACCCTTTCCTTCAGTCAGGGCCTTCTGAGGGGAGGGAAGATGGACACTGGGGCTCCCTGGGGCTACTAATGAGCCTGGGCAGAAAGCACAAGCTGGGTCACAGATCAACCTTAGTTATCAGGTCTCCTACAGTTTCAAATCTAATTCGGAGAGCAGGTAGGACATGAAAGGGTCCAGTCAAGCCTGGATCACTGGTAGGGCTCTCCTCTGATGTCCTTTGGTCATCACGGCACACACACACACACACACACACCCGAGATCATACAGGGACACAGGATAGATTCACAGTTGCTAAAGCTCTGCTTACACAGCACCCCAAATCCAGTGGCTCCGTGACCTTCTGTGCCATCACCTAAGTGTGCACAGAGACTAGAGGATTCCAGGTATCAAGTGCTTGGTGTCCAAAGAGGCAGCACTTCCTGTGCCCAGGAGCATGGGCAGACGGCCTGACCCTGGGACCAGCCAGAGTCAGGAGAAGGAAGTGCTGTTTTTTCTTGGCATGCTGCCCCAGCTCAGGGGTCAATTCAGTATCAGTGGTGAGACTGAATTGAAACCCTCATTGTAAGTGAGCACTAAGTGCTACTGTAACAAGCTCCAGCCACTTCAAAACTCAGGCTGATTTCATGGCCAGGGTACTTCACCAAAGTCCTGTCTAGCGCCATCTCAACCCCATTGCAGTTCCTTGAATCCAAACGCACATCCAACTTAAGTTTGACATTTCACAAATACATAGCAAGTGTAGGGAGGAAATTGCCCCATTTCAATAGCTTTGCTAATATCTAGGGTGAAAGACTATAGATGCCTTGAGTTCACGCTACTGTGTTTAGTTAAAATTTTATTCCCTTTTAAAGAGAAAAATATACATCACAGGGGATGTGGTGTGAGGGGGACTAGGCATGCAGTTGAAGCCAACCTGAACCAGAGATAGTACCATGCTTCCCTGTGCCCACAGCTTCTAGCTTTGTTGGAGGTGCTGAATCTTTGCCACACACCTGGAGACCTGGCCACATACCTGGAGGGCACTGATGGGCTGGGCTCAGGGCCACCTACTTGTTTTGCAGGTAGATTCACTGGAGACCTCAGAGAGTCTGCAGCAGCAGGAACAGCATGTGGCATCCACCCCTCTCACGTTGGGTAAGTGAGGTGAAGTGGGTGGGCAGGGCAAGGATGGGGAGGCCCTCCCTGACTGCATGCTCAGGAGTGTGGGAGAGGCGCAGCCATGTGCCCTCCCTGCTCTGGGACACCTTCTGAGGAGGCCTGCTGTGCCTGGCACTTGCTTGGTGAGCCTGTCCTCACATGCTGGCCCACAGGAAGCAAGACTGTAGCTGGCCTGTTGTGCAGAATGCCCACCCTCCCAGGACCATACTCCTGAGCAAATGAACTTGGTGTATACAGTTCAGACTTGCCCTCTGACTCGGAGAGGGCCAGCATGTCACGAAGAAGAGGTGCTTGGATCATGTAGCATGTGAGCCTGGCCTTGGGGTACCCGGCCACGTATTGTTCCACCCACCATTATTGTCGGTCTGGGTTTATTTTAGATTCTGATGGGCAGGAGTGACGCCCAGAGGACTGAACACAGTAAGTACCCTGTGGGCAGTCCCAGAACAGCTGTGTCCCCTCTTACCTCCAAGCACATGCTCTCCAGGGTCAGGCTAGTCTGGACACTTGGCCCCATGCCCCACCACGACCACCCAGACTCCTTTGGGGCAGCCAGGTAGACAGCTCTACTTACTTCCCTGCTCCACCTCTCAGGCCAGCCGTTGATGCTGGTGGCAGTGGCCATTGCCAGCGTCCCTCACAACACACCACCTCTCCAACCTTCACCTTGCGCCTTGCTCAGCTTCAGTGCACTGAGTGCTCAGTCTCACGCTGCATCCGCCAAGTTATGACGCTCTGCCTGGAGTACCACAGCAGAAGAGCAAAGATCCCCGCCAGAGCGGGTACACTTGTACGGGATCTCACTGAGGCTATACCTGGCCAGAACCACTGGACTCCTCAGAGCGTCAAGCCCTCAAGCTGAAATATGGTTCCTGTGGAAGTCCTGTCTGCAAAGATGCACATGCCAGTATACTCCGGGATCTGAGAGACAAACACCCTCTTCACCCCACACTGGCCTGGGCTGCCCTCCCCAGGCCACTAGCAGACCCTACAGGAACCCTTGGCATGCGGAGATAACCGACTGTATTAAAGGCACTTTATCAAGGCAAACTCGCTGTGTGCTCAATGCCTTGGGGGAGGTGGGGACGTTGGGAACTGGCGATGGAAGTGGCCAGATTCGCTGGGGATCTAGAGGTGCTACTTCCGGACAGTGTATTCGGCAGGGAAATCTGAATTCCTCCTGGCGGACCTCGAGGTCTCCCTAGGACCAGCCTCTTCACAGCAAGAATGGCGTTAGTCTCACGCGTCCTGGGGGAGGGTTTGATCCTCTCTCCCCAGAGAGCCGGAGCGGCCACTCACAAGCGTTGCACCTTGACCCACAGCCCCTTCCCCGCCCCGGCCCGCCCCGCCTGTTGGGCAGGCGCCCAGACGCGCCATTGGCTGCGCAGCCGTGCCACCGGCCGCAAGCGCCCGCGCGCCCCGCCCCGGCCTCAGTTTCCCGCCCGGCACGGGGGCGGGGCAGGGGCGGGGCCCGGCTCGGACCACGCGGGGCGGAGCCCCCAAAGCTGACGCAGCCGCCCCGCCCCCGGGACCATAAATAACCCGCTGCTGGCCTCCACCGCTGCCCCAGCCACTGCTGCCGCCGCCCGAGAACCGAGCGCCGGGACTCGGACCCGAGGCCACCCGGGTGCACCGCCTCCTCGCCCGCCATGGCTGCGCCCCTCCAGCCGCGCGCCCTGGTGGCCGCCGCGCCCGCGTCCGAGAAAGCCAAGCTGACGCACCCGGGGAAGGCGATCCTCGCAGGTGGGCCCGGGACCCCCGCCGCCCCGGCTGTACCGGCTTCCGGGTGGGCCCGCCGCTCGAGGCTCCGCCCCACTTCCGGGTTGGGCGGGCGGGGGCGCGGCTCCCAGTGTGGCGTCGCCCTTGACCGTGAGCGGCGTGGGGGAGGCACGGCGTGGGCCCTGGGTGGGGGCGTGGCGGCGCTCTTGACTGTGGGCCCGCACGCCGAGGCAGGGCTTGGACTCAGGGTGGAGGCGCGGCTCCCGGCGTGGCGGCGCCCTTGACTGTGGCTCGGCGCAGACCCAGGCCCCAGCGGAGCAGGAGGCTCCGGGGCTCAGGACCTGGTTCCCCGCAGGCGGACTGGCGGGCGGCATTGAGATCTGTATCACGTTCCCCACCGAGTATGTGAAAACGCAGCTGCAGCTGGACGAGCGCGCGCACCCACCTCGGTACCGGGGCATCGGTGAGGAAGGGGTGGGTCATTGCAATCTTTGCAGTAGGATATAACTTGCAGATGGGGCATGAGACTGAGCTCTTTGTGCTGAAGCTGAACAAGGGCTTGGTAAAGGGACTGAAACTTCAGTGAGGAGGGGTGGTGGCTGCAGGGGTTGTGCTGTGGGGTCGCCATTTCTCACCCCCTCCCTCTCCCTTACTCCAGGGGACTGCGTGCGCCAGACAATCCGCAGCCATGGAGTCCTGGGTCTGTACCGCGGCCTCAGCTCCCTGCTTTACGGTTCCATTCCCAAGGCGGCCGTCAGGTAAGGCCGGATGAGGGCGCAGGTTGTGGGCGCAGGGCCGTTGGGAACAGTGGCTGACCGCCGCTGACCCTGCTCCCACCCTCAGGTTCGGCATGTTCGAGTTCCTTAGCAACCACATGCGTGACGCCCAAGGACGGCTGGACAGCACGCGCGGCCTGCTGTGCGGTCTAGGCGCCGGGGTGGCTGAGGCCGTTGTGGTCGTGTGCCCGATGGAGACTGTCAAGGTGGGCATGGTCGCGTCACGGGTTTGAGGGCTGCCAAGAGAGACAGTGGGGCAGGACATAGAGGAGGAGCCACGCAATGCACACAAGGAGCTTGCAGGCAACTTGCTATCGTGTACCAACTAGTCAAAACAACCCTTAGTTGACCCTCCCGCCAGTTTTCAGAGGAAGTAAATACTTCTCCCACTGAATAGTTGGTGAATTCTAAAGCGTGCCTTTGGGATTTCAGTGCAGCTTCTTACTAGGCCACCAGAACACCTTAAAAGATACTAGATTTCTTAAGAAAATGTCTTCCTAGATAGACAGAGCATGTTTGCTGCAGAAACCATAGGCAATAATAACAAGCAGAGTCCCACATTCGCCACCTGGCCTTCTCCTTGACTGGGGCTTCACTCTTGTGTGCCCCATGGTGGCCCATAGGTGCTGTCTCCTCCGAAGAACTTTGGTCTGACCTTGGGATTAGAGATTCAAGTTGCCCACCAGCTGGTAGCCAGGAACAGCCATTGGTGACCTCCGGGATTGCTCCTTTATTTCCCTCTCAGGTAAAATTCATCCATGACCAGACTTCCACAAACCCCAAGTACAAAGGATTCTTCCACGGTGTCAGGGAGATCGTCCGGGAACAAGGTGAGCACCCTGGACAGTCAGGGGCCTCTGCCTGGCTGAAGGGGGCTTCAACTGCCCCACCTTTGGCCTGGGGGCACCAGTGTGACCCTCCCTCTCTACTCCTGCCTCAGGACTAAAGGGCACGTACCAGGGCCTCACGGCCACTGTGCTGAAGCAGGGCTCTAACCAGGCCATCCGCTTCTTCGTCATGACTTCCCTGCGTAACTGGTACCTAGGTGTGTCTGCATTCTGCCCCTATGGGCCATCCTGGTGCAGGGGGCACCCTCACAGGCCCAGACCCACACCCTGCAAGCCCTGAGAGTTCTGGCCCCCTTGTCACCCGTCAACCCCTAACTGCAACCCTCCTCCTTGCCCAGGGGACAACCCCAACAAGCCCATGAACCCCTTGGTTACCGGGGTCTTCGGAGCTATAGCGGGTGCTGCCAGCGTCTTTGGGAACACTCCACTGGATGTGATCAAGACCCGGATGCAGGTGTGGGGCCAAGGAGTAACTGCAGGGCACAGGGAGGGCGGCAGAGGGAGGTTGGACGCTGAGCATGGCTTTGTCCTGCAGGGTTTGGAAGCCCACAAGTACCGCAACACCTGGGACTGCGGCCTGCAGATCCTTAGGAACGAGGGGCTCAAGGCGTAAGTACAGCAGCGCTATGTCACCACCCTGGGCTCCAAGCATTCTCTGCTCCTTCTCCTGTCCACAGGAACATTGTTCTTTTCCCATGCCGCCCTCCCTTGCTCACTGCCTGCCCCCCTGCCCAGGTTCTACAAGGGCACAGTCCCTCGCCTGGGCCGGGTCTGCCTGGACGTGGCAATCGTGTTTGTCATCTATGACGAGGTGGTGAAGCTGCTCAACAAGGTGTGGAAGACAGACTAAGTCCAGCATCTGTGCGATGAACTCTGAGCCTCTGGGCCGGGCTCCACGTCCCACGTGATTCCAGTGTGGCATGCCAAACAGCCCTCTCCCCGCCTCCCCCCAAGTCCTTTGAGCTCTGTGGCCCTGGGTCTATGTGTCCTGCAGTGCTGTGTTTCCCCTGTGGTTTGTGTGTGACACTACCATTGTGTCCAGCCAGGCTGTAGCTGGGTGTCCCTGTGGCCTGTGAGTCCATGCCTACGTGTCCCATTGTGCTTCCTTCTGAGCCATATGCTGGTGTCCTGTATTGTGTGTTGTCACCCCATGTCTCACTTCCTGGGGTGCCTATGTGGCCTAAGTCCACAGCCTCTGCAGCCATGGCCTGGTCCCAGTCCGGTGCCTTCCGCCCAAGCTGGCAGGAGCATCCCGCCTCGGCCTACCAGAGCTGCCTCCAGGCCACAGCCTGGCCTCACCGCATTCCAGGGGCTTCATGCCCCCTGCTTCTCCCGCCACAGGCCTTAACTGGCCCTCGGGCCCTTCCTTCACCCAGGATGGGGTGGCACTTGCCACTCTCAGGACCACCCTCCAAGGCAAAATAAACCGGATCCTGTCTCAGCTCCCTGCCTGGGCTTCCCTGTGTGAGCACCCCTGGAGGGCAATAGCCACGGGCTCCAGTGGCAGCAACAGGCAGGGGCTGAAGACCAGGGAGGGCAACTGCCACCAAAGCAGCAGCTCACCAAGAGCCCCAGGCTAAGGAGGACCTAAGCACCCCCTACCTCTCCCTGTAATCTGATGGGCACAAGGCTGGGTGGTGGCTTGGCATGCAGTAGTCAAAAACAGCTGTTTCTTGGGAGTCAAGCCCAGGGAATTAGCTTGGCCCTTGGCCTACCATGTGGCCACTTCCTCACCTGCCTTGTGCTTCTGTGAAAAGAACTGGAGACAAGACAGCAGAAGAGCTTGGGGCTTTAAGGTCCAGCAAATACTGTGGAGCATCCCGCTTCAGGTCCCTTGAGGCTGTGTCAACCTTTTGGCCCTTCACTCAGGCAAGGCAGCAGGGAGTGAAGCTGCTCAGCAGGTCCCTTGCATTCTCCAAACCAGCCCCCTCCCCCACCACAACCCTGAACCTCCCAAGAAAGCAGACCTCCAGCTGGAGTGTACCAGGTGCCAAGCCAAGCCCTTAGCCTGTGAAGTCCCTGGCTGTACCCCAAATCATGGCACCACTGTAGTGGTGTTTGCCACTCTTAGGACTTCTGTCCTGAGGACAGACACCTTCCTGTCCTAATAACTCTCTGGGGTAGACTGTGGGAAGACTTGACTGGCAAAGGATGAAGAATAACCTCCCTTGGAAGGCCAGCTCCCTCAAGCAACTGCTTCCTGGACTGCTCTATAGCAAGAAGGAGGATCTGGGGTTTTAAGGCATCCAGGGCATATGTGAAGGTCAGCTGGAGGAGCACAGGCCTGGGGATGCTGCTTTGCAGCTCCCTTCACAGGGAGGAGGGGCTGAAGCGGCCCATCCTGATGAGTGCTCATGGAGCTAGGTTGTGCAGCTAAGGCTGTTAGCAAAGATGAGCCCCCAACCCACCCCGGCAGTGGTCTGTTTGCCAAAGCACAAGATCATATGGGAAGGCAAGCCCTTTTCTTGCAAGCTGAAGCTAGACGGAAGAGCTCAAAGTGTCCAGGGCTCTGGGAAAGAGGTGGGACTGGTTGGGGAGAACCAGGCCTGCAGAGAGAAAGCGACTGCCTGCCTGTGTGGACGTAGGTCAAAAGACTGAGCTAACCAGGCAGGAGAAACCTGGGTGCCCCTGGACTAGGCATTCACAGGTGGACTTTCCCCATAACCCTCAATGTGGAGATGTATTGGGGAAATCCTGGGATCAGCTAGAACTATAAATTAGAAGTGTTAAGCAGAGGGGTTCATGTGTGAGCTTCAAACTGGCCAATCTCCAGGAGTGCTACAGAGGTCAAGGCTACAGGCAGCTCCACTTGCTTCATGCATGGACAGGGCTCAGCCTGCAAGGGACAGTAACCTCAAAGAGCCGGAGGTAGTTTTGCCTGAGGCAGGGCTTGACCCATTTCCAGCTCCATTTCCCCACAGTAGAGCTGAGCATGGTTGATGTCCTGCCTTCTTAGGGCTGAATCCCACAGGGCAGCTGTTATCCTGGGACCCAGAACCCTACTTTCCCCTGGCAGGGCAGACATCCCCTGGTTTTTCCCACGTTCTTTGTGAGGACATGAAGTGTAGTCAGTTTAGCACTGAGACAAAGCCAGTCTCTTTTGACAAATGAGTTCTTTTTAAACCAGGAAAATTGTTTCAGGGGGCTTGTATTCCTGAGTCCTCACAGGAAACTGCCTCAGATGAGGATGAGTGCCTTTCTATAAAAATTTTGGCAGACTTCATGGACTAAGGGACATGCAGTCTAGGGTCATAGGAGCTCCTGGCCTCAAGAACTGGGAGCAGTGAATGGGCTTAAGGACAAAGAAGAATAAAAAAACCCCTGGGACCATATGGGGAAATCTCGACGTGAAAAGAGAGACCTGGAACAACTGTTGCCAAGTGGAGGGCTGGCCTGAAAGAATCCAGAGAGCTACAGAGAACATCAGTCCACAGGGCATGTGGCCCAGGTCAACAATGTGGGTTACCTCTGATATGGACCTCTAGCCTCCCTCTTCCTGGGAAGAAGGCTACAGGTTACTGTGAATTTGTGGCCTTCCTCCCCTCTGCTCAGATTGGGCCAAACCCTAATTCCTGACCCAGCACTTTCAAAGTTTTTGTTTGTCACCCCTTCCCTGCAGGCCGCTCTCCCCACTAAACTCCTCCACTGGCCTAGCACCATATGGCCCTGGAGGAGATATCTCCGGAAGTGACCTCTAGGGGAGAAATCAACTCGAAAACTGCTCCAATAACTCTGTTGAGTGCCATGGAGTCTGCCCCTCCAGCGCGTTTTCAGGGACAGTAAATCGCACAGGTTTCAGCTGGTGGGTTGACCGCCCGCATGGCTTTGGGATTACAAATTTCTTAACTCTGCCGATTCCCTCAAATACCTCTAAGGCGACCCCACCCTGACTAGCGGAAAGGCAGTGCCCAACCCCAGACCCGCCTAGACAATGACCAGCTCCCGACAGCAGCTACAGCGCTCTCCCAATCAGCAACCCCACCCCTCGTGCCAAGCCCCCTTCTCTTTTCGCTGGGCTGCAATAGGAAAGGCGTCGGTGACCAAGGTCCCAAATGAGGTATGCCTGCCAAGTCCGGGGGGTGGGGGGGGAGGGTCGCATCTGGTCTGAAATTCCGAGGGCACGCGGTTCAAATCCGCCAGCAAAGGAGTCAAATATGTTGAGACTGGAGCAGGATAGCACAGGGCTCAGATCCCTGTTCACAGGGATCCGGGATGAGGCGGCCGGCCCTGATGACGCCATCAACACCTGCCACAGAAACTTCCGGTTGGCTGCTCCCGCCCCCGCTGGCCGCTTCCCCTGTCTGTAATGCCTCGCTCCCCAAGCCACCACTGTCCTCATTTCAGGTGGCCCAGCCACGGCCATCGCCTCCAAAGACCGGAACCACCTATTTCCCCCTGTAGATTCCATACCAGGGAGGAGAGGGGGTGCTAGAGAGGCACGCACCCCAAGGTCATCTTGTTGCTCTGTGTTGAGTTGGAACCGACCCAGAGCTGACCGTCTGGTGGGTTTTCAGAGGCAGTTAATCACTTTTGCACTTGATTTCCTAAAAAAGAAGACGAACCACCTCTGTCTTGGAAGGCGCGCTGTGAAAAGCAAGGATGATGAGACTTGATCTCTTATGTTGTTGTGTGACATCAAGTCCCTTGTGACTCACAGCAACTGTATGTACAAGAGCCCTAAACGCCATTCTATCCTGTGCCAGCCTCGCTGTCTCAAACACATTCATTTCCCACCACTCCACTCACAGAATCGATCCATCTCATCGAGGGTCTTCCTCTCCTGAGCCATCCCTCCAATCTCCCAAGTAAGATCATGCCCAGCATGTGTGAGCCCTTGTCCAGAGGACTCAGTCATGTCAGGGTATGCTGACAAGAAGGGGAATAATTATGCTCAATAGCAGGCTCCTGCATGGGAACCAGCAAGAAAAAAGTGGTGATAGTGGCTGTTAGGTGTTGAGTCAGTACGACTCCTAGCAACCCCGTGAAAAACAGACCTGAACCCTGTCCTATTTTGTGTCAACCACACAATCTTTTTTTTATGAAAATATTTTTATTCTGACATCCAAGCAGATATATGCACACCCATGTTTATTGCAGCTTTGAAAATATTTTTATTATTTTTGTGTATGTTGTTGTTATGTGCCATCGAGTCGCTTACGACTCATAGCGACCCTATGTGCCAACCCAGCCATCTCAAACGCACTTATTCCCACTGCGCCAGTCACAGAATCGATCCATCTCACCAAAGGTCTTCCTCTCCTTAGCTGCCCCTCCACTCTGCCAAACATGATGTCCCTCTCCAAGGACCAGTCCCTCCTTGCAACACGCCCAAAATATGTCAGACGAAGCTTCAGAATCCTTGACTCCAGGGAACACTCTGGCTTCACCCTCTCCAGGACAAACCTGTTTGTTCTCCTAGCAGTTCATGGTATATTTAACACTCTTCTCCAGCACCACAGCTCAAAGGCATCAATCCTCTTTCTATCAACCCTATTTACGGTCCAACTCTCTGATGCATAGCACATAATTGCGAAGACTATAGCCCAGATCAGGCGCACCTTAGTCTCCAGCCTGACATCGTTGCTCTTCAGTACTCTTGAGAGGTCCCTCACAGCCGACTTTCCCAATGCAATTTGTCTCCTGATTTCCTGGCTGCTGTTACCAAGAGTGTTGACTGTGGAGCCAAGTAAATTAAAACTGTTAACTATCTCAATCTCTTCACCATCCGTACTGATGCTGCCAATTGGCCCAGTGGTGAGAATCTTTGTTTTCTTGATGTTGGGCTTCTGTCCATATAGGAGGCTGTAGTCCTTGATCTTCTGCAGCAAGCGCTTCAGGTCCTCCTCAGTTTCAGGAAGCAGGGTTGTGTCATCTGCATAACGCAGGTTGTTGATGATTCTTCCATCAATCCTGATGCCACAATACTCTTCGTATAACCCAACGTCTCGAATGATCTGTTCTGCAAACAGATTGAAAAGGTATGGAGACAGAATACATCCCTGACGAACCCCCTTCTTGATTTTTGAACCATGTAGTGTTTCCCTGCTTTGTTCTGACAACTGCCTCTTGGTCCAAGTATAAGTTTCGTATTAGCACAATCAAATGTTCTGGGATTCCCATTCTTTTCAGAGTCAGCCACAGCTTGTTGTGATCCACACAGTCAAAAGCCTTTGCATAGTCAATGAAGCACAGATAGACATTCTTCTGGTATTCTTTGCTTTCCATCTTACGTTAGCTATAATATCCCTAGTACCGCGACCTCTTCTAAATCCAGCCTGCACATCTGGCAGTTCTCTGTTGGCATATTGTTCCAAATGTTTTTGTATAATTTTCAGCAGAATCTTGCTTGCATGTGATATCAATGATATTGTTCGATAATTTCCACAATCTATTGGGTCACCTTTCTTTGGAATGGGAACAAATATCGATCTTTTCCAGTCAGTTGGCCAGCTGGCTGTCCTCCAGATCTCCTGGCACAACTTAGTGAGCACATCCATGGCAGCGTCTGCTTGTTGAAATAAATCAATTGGTATGCTGTTCCTTCAGAGCAACTTGAACTTCCTCCTTCATCACCAGAGGCTCTTGATCATATGTTATTTCATTAAATTCCTCTGTGTCAGCCAATTCCTTCTGATACAGTGACTCTGTGTGCTCCTTACATCTTCTTCTGATACTTCCTGGATCATTTAACATTCTACCCAAAGTATCCTTAAGTGTTGCCACCTGTGGCTTGAATTTATTTTTCAACTCCTTCAGCTTAAGAAATGCTGAGTGAGTCCAGCCCTTTTGATTTTCTGACTACAGCTCTCTGCATATTTCATTATAGTATCTTGTTTTGTCATCCTGATCCACCTTTTGAAATTTTCTGTTCAGATCTTTGATTTCTTGATTTCTTGCTTTGGCTTCTCAGAACTGTAATGCAATACTCAGAGTTTCATCTGACATCAATCTTGGTCTTTTCTTTTTCTTCAGCTTTTGTAATCTTTTGCATTCTTCATGGACGATTTTCTTGGTGTCCTCCCAGAGCTCATTTGGTCTACGCTCATTGGTGCTCAAGGCCTCAAACCTGTTCCTGAGATGGTTTTGAAATTCGAGTGGGACTAACTTAAGGTCAAATCTTGGTTCCCCTGGACTTGATTTAACTTTCCTCAACTTCAGCTTGAACTTGCATATGAGTATTTGGTGGTCTGTCCCACAGTCAGTACCTGGCCTGGTTTTCACTGCTTTTTCAGTGAGTCTTTCTACAAATGTAATCTATTTTATTCCTATGCATACCATCAGGTAAGATCCATGTTTATGTTTATGTTACGTTTATGTTTCTTATTAAAGGTATTTGCCGTGAATAAATCATTGAATGTATATTGTCAAGAGGGGTGTCATGGCCTGGCTAACCTGCAAAGCAGGAACAGCAACACCTTGTAAAAACAGCAGGACCGCCTATCTTGGCTTGACCATCTGTTCTGCAGAAAACAACTCCAGGAAGCAGTATGCTAATGACCAAAGGCCTCAGAATTCTAGGAATGTGATACCTTTTTGTTTTCCAATAGATACCCAGGAAGATGTCTTTGTTTCGTGTTGAGGTCTGGGAATGTTTGATCTACCAGTCAACATCTCAGACAGATAAGAGATAATGCAATTACCCCTGCAGGCATGTTCCTAAGACGTGTGTGTGTGTGTGTGTGTGTGTGTGTGTGTGTGTGT
>NW_006400174.1:586133-593302 GCF_000299155.1 Elephantulus edwardii
GAGGCCTACCCCACCAAACATGAAACAGCCCAGATGGTGGCTAAGAAGTTGTTAGAAGAGCTCCTGCCAAGGTATAGTTTCCCTGCTATGCTAGGGTCTGATAATGGACCAGCTTTTGTGTCCAAAGTAGTTCAGGGACTGGTATCAGTGTTTGGGGCAGATTGGAAATTACGTTGTGCATACAGGCCCCAAAGTTCAGGACAGGTAGAAAGAATGACTAGAACCCAAAAAGAGACCTTGACAAAATTGACCAAGGAGACTGGCGGGGACTGGTTGGCTCTCCTAACCTATGCGCTTTTCCGGGTGCGTAACACCCCATATAAACTAGGTTTAACCCCTTTTGAAATTATGTTTGGAAGACCCCCTCCTATTGTACCTAGCCTGCAAACCAAAATAATTAATGACCTATATAATGATGATAATACACTTGTCCGTTCCCTTCATGCCCTGCATCGGACTCAGAGACTTCTGGACCAGACTAAAGGCCTTATATGAATCTGGACCACCGCCAGAACCTCAACAATACCAGCCGAGTGACTGGGTGTTTGTCAAGCGACATCGTACCCTTCCTTTGAACCAGCCAATCCTGTATCACCCTGTTTTCGCAGGCTTTCCCCTTTAAATAGGCAGGACAGCCCAGAATCGGGGCCGCGCCATTTTCCCTGCTCTATCAGCACGGTTTGAGCGAGGCCCGGATTCGATTCTGAAGTAAATTCCCTCTTGCCCTTGCATCAGTGTCGGCTCCTTGGTGACTTGGAGGGAAACTGGATTTGGGACACAACACAACATTTAGGTCCTCCCTGACTCACATGCACTGTTCATTCCTCTTGTCGCTGAGACAACAGTATCTGGTTAGGAATTGTCCCAATGGAAAGTTCTTGCTTTCTATAAACCAAAAATGACCAGGTGAGGCTCTGTGGTTCCACACAAAGTGTTATTAAACAGAAGTAGCTTACGAGTGGCAGAGAGGGGTCAAGCCAATGCTAGCCTCTGTTTCACTAAAAAAAATGGGCCTCAGGGGCTTATGAAGGGTGTCAAGTGGGAAAGAGCATCATGTTTATTCATTAAAATACTAGGAATAAATGAGATTCTGAAGATTAGGTGCCTGCACAAACAATTGTCAAAATGAAGTCTACTGCAAAGGCGTCATGGGTTGGCTGGCATGACTTTTTCTGGGATATCAGACATGTATAGCCCCTTAGAGCTCAGGCTGAATCCCACTAAGGGAATCACATTCTTTCTCACCCTTTTTGGACAGCCATTCATTAGTTTCTGTATGAGTCATTGCACATGCTTAGGAATCTGGCTCAAGCTAAAAAACATGAGAAACAGGTTAAACATAATCTTGTGGGCAGGGCTGTTTTATAATCTAGCTGTTGTTATGTGCCATCAAGTCAACTACGATGCATATCAACCCTATGAACAACAGCTCTGAACTTTGCCTTATCCTGAGCCAACCTCACCATCTTCAACACACCATTGCCACAGTGACTGTATCAAGCCATCTCATTTAGGGTCTTTCTCTCTTGCCTTGATCCTTTATCCTCTCTTCAAGCATGATGTCCTTACAATAGAGGTTGATAACAGAATACAGTTTGTCAATCAGGACAGCTTCTGAAGGATTCTTTGGCCTTCCTCTTTGCAGCTTTGGGCCAATGCTACAAAGCTTTCTCATTATGGCACTAATTATGGCACTCTTACACACACACACGGGGGGGAGGGGAGAGTTCTGCAGCTAACTTGGGTGAAGTCCCCTCATTCTGCAGCAGTCTCAGCTCAGCTCTGTCTCACATCGTGTCTGGTTCTCTGTGCAGCTGCTGCTGCTCACCTGTAGGTCTAACTGGTCCTGAAAGGCACTGCAATCTTTGTTATTTCTTTTTTGCTAGTGCTGAGAGTCTCAGATTTCTGTGACTGAACCTGCTCAATTTAAAACTGGTGGAAAGGCAAAACTAGCCATCTCCCTGTGGATAGACTAATACATTCTAAGTTACAAAGTCAAGGGCAATGATCTAGGAAAACCATTTTGAACAATACACTCACTACACTGCACAGGTTATGGGGACTCTCCTCTGTTATCACTGACCAGTCCCCCAGTTGGCCAATTCCACTTTAGCTAACGGCTGCTGCCCTTGATATCCTGTAAGACTCTGTGGCCACTCTTCTGTGTCACCACGGAGGGAGAAGTCGCCTGGGCTGGAGATGGCCCTGCAGAGGCAGTAGTGAGCACCAGCTGTAATGACAGTGGGAGCGTCTAGCTGTGTCTTTTGGAAATGGAAACTCAAAACCCAAATCAAATCAAATGGAAAATCCCAGGGAGGATTTCTGGAGCTCTAGAACACCTGTGGAAGCCAGGCCTGCCATCCTCAGCCTGCCCCACCCCATGAAAGTGACGATGAGGGGGCGAGAAAACAGCTCAGGAGACTAGCTCAAGGTAAGGGAACTCTGGTGGCCCAGTGGGCAATACCATGAGGTTCGATCTGCCAGCAGTCCCTCTGGAGAAGGAGGGGCAGTCTCCTCCCGTGGGGTTTACTGTGTCTGAAAACCTGCTGAAGGATCATCTATGGGTAGGTTCTGACTTAATAGCACACAACAACAACAAAGGCAACAGAGGTATCACATCAGCATGTAGGGTTCGGGTCCATGCCTTGGCAATGACGCTAAGGTAAAGCCGGGGCCCCTTATTGGTCTCCACCGGTGCAGGAGGCACACACAGCCGGGCACTGGAATAGTTAGTTGTACACCACATCGCATGTCCATCTGCCCTGACTAGCCTCTTCCTCCTCACCCTACCTGGCCCCAGGCTCTCACACTGTGTTTGAGAACTGCTTGCCTCCTGATCCAGCAGAAGGGAAAGGATGAGCACAAGGCTGCAGAATTCAGGCTTTATGGATTGGCTAACACCCAGCCAAGGACTATCAAGGCCCATGCAAGAGAGGAGTCATCAATCCTTCAGCTTGGTACAGGAAGCCATGTTTGCCATGAGAAGCAGGGAACAAAACCAGAATCAGAAACCTACTTGCTATTCACCCACAAGGCCGGTTCTGCACATACGTGAGTGACTGTCTACCCTGGCTGGCTGGTCTCACCTCCTACATCCCTCCCATCTCAGTATACACTTGGCCCCATTATAGCTGGGGATATTGGCCCCAGCCGCTGGACTGGACATACCGCGCCTGCTGGCAGCTCCTGACAATTGAGCGGCCAAAGCAGATTAGCAGGCTGCTAATCCCCCTAATGGCTTGGGGATCTGAGGCACTGGGCCCAGGGTCTGGGCCCAGCAGAGATGCTATCATCTGCTAATCCCCGGCCCTCGCCTCTCCACCACCCACTCAAATTCAGCTCAATTGTGGCAACTGGCGAGGGCTCCTTTGTGCACTGGCCCCAAATCCCCTAATTCTGTGATAAAGACAGCATTAGTGCCAGTGGCTGCTGTGAAAAGCCTAGGATGAAAGAAAGCGATCAACGGAGACCAAACTGAAAGCTCAGCAGGAGAGGAGGGGGCACTGCGGACCCCCACACTTGCTCTGCACCTCCTGGTGTCCTTGGCTCTCCCAGACACGCTGCACCACTGCCCACCCACATCTGGTTGATCACAGACTGACGGCACCCTGAGTGACGACGGGGTGACCGCAGCCTGGGTGATCATAGGGTAACTGCATTCTGAGTGACCACAGCCTGTTGATCACGGGGTGACAACAGCCTGGTGACCATGAGATAACCACGACCTTGCCCACTGCAGGGTGATTACAGCCTGGATGACCACCCCTGAAGCCTAAGTGACCATGGGTGACCACAGTTTGGGTGACCACAGGGTGATTGTGCCTGGGTGAACACTGAGGTGAACACAGCCTGGGTGACCACCTGAGTGACCACTTCCAGAGCCTAAGTAAACACCTGGACAGGTTTACCTGGGAATGCTGCCTCTCAGCCTCTGCTGCTCAAACCCCACCTCGCTCACAGCTCCATGACCCTCCGCATTCCAGTATCACCCATCTTGGCTCCTCTGACCTGTCTGACTCTCTCCTTTTGCTGATTTCTCTGGCTTCAGAAAATGCACTGCCATCCAGCTCATCTTGGCACACTTTTCTGAGGTCATAAATCTTTGTGGAGGAAAAAAAAAATCTTTGTGGAGGAGACTACCGTAGAGCAGCCCTGGATGAGAGCCCCCACTGACCTCAGGGCCCCTTCATTAGCTTCTCAAGCAGGCCAGAAAGCAAGAGTGATGGAAGCAGGAATTGAAATTGTCCAAGGAGGGGCACAGAGGGCACAGAAGGTGGCAGGGAAGGCTTCTCTAGAGAGTGGAGACAAGAGACTGAGGAGTCAGATTGGAGAAGAAATGACCAGAGAACTCCCACGCCAGGAGATTAGGGTCCAGGTCAAATGCAGGTGTATGCCTACCAGGTGCCAGGGTTAGGAGGAACAAGGCAGTTAGGGCCAATGGAGGTGAGGTACAAGAGGCAGAGTCCAGCTGCTCCAAGGTCTGCCTGTTGTTGTGTGCTATCCAGTCAGAACTAATTCATAGCTGATCCTCCAGTGGGTTTTCAGAAGCAGTATATAAGAGATTGCCCATCCTTCCCGCCCACTGGAACAGTTGGTGGATTCGAACTACATGCCTTTGAGATTGCAGCATAGCTTCTTAACACTAGGCCATCAGAGCTCCCAGGACCTGGGGAGGAACCCCAGAGATACCTTTGTTCCTTGTCCAGAGAGGAAAAGTGAACGAGTGCCTGCAATGTTCAAAGCAAGGGAGCACCTGGCTGGATTTGTACTTCAGAAAACAGTGCTGGTTCCTGTAGAGGCTTGCTTGAGCCAGGGGGTCTGAAGGGAAAGGGCTTGATAGATTAGGAAACCATTTCCAGGCCCCAGAGAAGGCCTCCCACCAATGGGATGTTAAAGATTGTCATATCCCCTTGCCTTAAGATGGGTCAACTCCATGACACAGTGTGTCTGCTGCTGTACTTTCACATGTTGGAAAACAAGGTACCTTCTTAGCACTTCCCCTCCCAGCACCACCTTCATGACACCACCCCACACCTTGGTTGACCCAGGACAAGTATTTCCTAGCTATCTGAGGATGGTCTATCTAGAGAAGCAAAATCAATGAAAGATAAAGAGATGATAGATAGATAGATAGATAGATAGATAGATAGATAGATAGATAGATAGACAGACAGATACAGAGATTTGTTATTATTTGCTGTCAAGTTGGAATCAACTCATCGCTGACCTGACCCTCCAGCAGGTTTTCAAAGGCAGAAAATTGCACAGGAGGAGATTGCCCATCCTTCTCCCAAGGAATAGCTGGTAGACTTGACCCATCTGCTATTGGTTTTACCCACTAGTACACTAGATAGATATATGTAGTAGATAGATAGATGATAGATAGATAGATAGATAGATAGATAGATAGATAGATAGATAGATAGACAGATAGATAGGCAGATAGATAGGCAGATAGACTGATTTAAGGAAATGCTCACATGCAAATCCCAGGGCTATAGATGGGATCTAAAGATCGAGGCACCTGGGGAGCCAAGTCCAGCTTGTCAGCAGTTAAGTACCTTCAGAGGATGACACATCCAATGATCCTTATTATGAAAAAGGATCACAGACAGCAAGCTTTGGTATTGTTAAGTGAAAAATCAGCAAGGACAGCAGGTCATTAGTTTAAGTCTGAAAACCACAAGCTACATAGCCAGATATAGCTATAATTTTTTTTTCTTGTGGGTTTGTTTGTTTGTTTGTTTTCCTGAATCCAATGGCAGAGAGGGAGCTCTGGTGGTTTAGTGGTAAGGTACTGTCAACCTAAAGGCACACAGTTCAAATCCAACAGCTGCTCCATGTGGAAAAGATGATCAGTCTCCTCCTCTGACAACCTGCTGGAGGGTGAGCTATGAGTCAGTTCAGACTCTACAACAACAAATTTATCTGTCTATCTAAGATTTACCGATTGATGCTTCTCTAGAAAGCCCAGCCTAAGATAACCAGGAAATACCTTGTCCTTGGTCAACCAAGATGGGGGTAGGGGTTTCAATTTGATATAACAACAAGCATAAATTCCATGACACACGAGCCACACCCCTGAAAGGATTTACCCTTAATCAGATAAGGCTAACCATAGCTTTACAAATCCAATTGTAATCCTGCCTTATTAACAACATCACAGAGGTTAGTTAGCATTTCTAGCACACAGCATAGTTCTTTACTGGCATCATAGAAACACTGATGCTCAGTATCAATGATGGCACGGGGTTACAAGACTTTCAGGACTAAAACTGGAAGCATCTCAACAAACCAGGATGGTTAAGTCACCCTTCCTTCACTCTTCTTCTGCGAGCACAAAACCCACTTGAAAAGGAAATCCCTACCATGCTTTTCTTGTAGAAAACTTGACCCTAAAACAACTAGTTCCAGAAGCAAGTTCCTAGGACATCAACTCTAAGACTAGAACTCTAAAAGGATCTCTAACCAGAGGCCTGGCAACAAAGACCCATCAGTGGTGGGAGGTGAACTTCTGAGCATGCCTGCGGCAGCAGTATAATAAAAAATACTATCACCTCTGTGAACCAGGCAGGAAACAGGTGGAAGGGGATGCACCATCTGGTGGAACGCCTTCAGCATTTGAGAAGTAAGGAGGAGTCAGAAGTCATGAAGGCAGTGGGCTTGAGACCGTTGCTCTGAAGAGTTCCCAGGCCCTTGAAGAGAGGAAATGACAGGCTCAGATAGATTGTTGTTGTTGTTGTGTGTCATCAAGTCACCTGTGAATCACAAACCCTGCTCTATCCTGTGCTAACCTTATTGTCTCTGACACATGCACCCTAGTCACTGAATCAATCCGTCTCATCCAGAATCTTTCTCTCTTGCACTGTCCCTCCACCCTCCCAAGCATGACATCCCTCTCCAAGGACTGGTCCAAAGTATGTCAGACATAGCTTAAGAATCCTTGCATCTTTAAAATCCTACTACACTGCCATGGTAGTTAAGACAGCATGGTACTGGTACAATGACAGACACATAGATCAATGGAATAGAATTGAGAACCCGGAAATCAGTCCATCTATTTATGGTCAACTGATTTTTGACAAGGAGGTGAAATCAGTTAGGTGGGGAAACGATAGCCTTTTTAACACATGGTGTTGGCGGAATTGGAAAACTATCTGCCAAAGACT
>NW_006400174.1:594626-596685 GCF_000299155.1 Elephantulus edwardii
TTTTAAAAAAAAAAGAATCCTTGTCTCCAAGGAGAAGCCTGGCTTCACTCTCTCTAGGATGAACCTATTTGTTTTCCTGGCAGTTCATGGTATATTCAATACTCTTCTCCAGCACCACAGCTCAAAGGCATCAATTCTCCTTCTATCATCCCTAGTCACTGTCCAGCTTTCTGATGCACAGCACATAATTGCAAAGACTACGGCTTGGATCAGGCACACCTTAGACTCCAGACTGATAACGTTGCTCTTTAGTACTGTGGAGAGGTCCCTGACAGCAGACTTTCTCAATGAGATTAGTCAACAATTTAAAGCAGATTGTGGGTGATCCACCTTGGCATAAATAGAGAGCTGTGTTTCTCCAGTAGCCAGAGGATGGACAGAAGAGAAGACTCTGAACTGGCCTCCAGAACTCCAGGTGAGACTGAGTTCTCAACCTCCACAAGTCTCCTCATCAAAGTCAGGATCCCAACAGTGAAGGAGTTAGAGCTTGAGGTAGAAGTCCTCTTCTGCTTTGAGTACTCACCCTTGCTAATCCTACTGGGCCTGTGGAAACAGTAAAAGATGGCTGCCCCACTTCCTATTGGAACAATGCATGGGCCTCAAATGAGGGGAGTGAGTCAGCTTCCATCACCCTGCTAGACTTTGCATTGTACATTAAGATCATGTTTCAACATAGAGCACCTGAGGAAGTGCTAAATTGGCTTCATCAGGAAAGGAATGGCAGGGATTCTACGAAAGCAGATGTAGGACCACTAACAGGTATTGGCAAGAGGCAAGAGTGTTTCTGGGAGGGGATCCTGAGAGTGATGAAGTCAGTGGATATGAAAACTCCAAAGCTGGACAAGGAAGGGGTAGTTCATACAGACGTCTCCTTGAAAGCAAAGATGACAAAACCCCACATGGAAAGACTTCTCACAAAGGAAAATAATTGGATGACCAGCAACACATAAAGACATGTTCAGATCATTGGCAATAAAACAGATGCAAATCAAAACAATAATGAGATACCATCTCGTCCCAGTAGCAATGGCAAAGTTTAAAAGGAAAACAAGACATTGGAACTCACCTACTTTGAGCATATTGTTAGGAGAGGCTATTCCTTGGAAGAGAACATCATGCTTGAGGGTCAGCGAAGGAGAGGAAGACCCCCAAAGAGATGGATTGACACAGTGACTGCTGCAATGGGTTCAAGTGTTCCAGAGATGGTGAGGATGGCACAGGATAGGACAGGGTTCAGATGTATTGTTCATAGGGTTGCTATGAGTTATACTTGACTTTACAGCACCTAACAACAATCATCTGTACAGAGACCTCTCCTGTGACACTGTGATACAGGAGTCCCCTGGATGACTCTCAGCAGCCTGGAAAAAATGCCATGGATAACAGATAACAAAGCAGAAATACCAAAACCGCCACAGTAAAATGTAAAGGAAGAGATTAGAAGATGAAGGTAGAATGTTGGACTGGGTTTATTTTCTAAAAGCTACGCTATTTCTATAACCTGCGTTTATGTTTCTTATACAACATATTTGCAATGAATAGGTCATTGATTGTGCAAAATCCAATCATTCTATCTCCAGCTTTATTTCTCTCACCAAGTCCATGTTTTCCAACTACTGATTATTCTTCTCTGTTCCCAACTTTTGCATTCCAGTCACCCATTGTTATCAAAGCATCTTGATTGCATGTTCCATTGATCTCTCACTGTAAAAGTTGATAGCAGATCAATTACATCTGTGGGAAAAACCGCTGCAGAAGCTCAATATCAGCTGCGAAAACAAGGCCAGGAGCTGATTGTGGAACAGACCACCAGCTACTCACATGCAAGTTCAAGCTGAAGCTGGGGAAAATTAAACCAAATCCACGGGAGCCAAAATAAGACTTTGAGTTCATCCGATTCCAAAGGGCAGCACAGGATGACAAAGCAAAATATTACAATGAAATGTGCAAGGAGCTAGAGTCGGAAAATCAAAAGGACTAAACTCACTCAGCAGTTCTTTTTTTATTATTATTATTAAATTTTATTAGTTTTAATGAACATTTACAGAGATTTGGGGTT
>NW_006400174.1:625278-630260 GCF_000299155.1 Elephantulus edwardii
AACAACAACAACAACAACCATCAAGTAAGGCAAGAACACAAGATACATTCCACTGTAATGCTGGATCATTAATATAGTGGACAACCTGCTCCAGAATGGGTTGTGCACACAAGTAAGAGTCTAGCATAGCATACACAATACATAAATAAATGCAAGATAGTGGCTAAAAAAGCCCTATAAAGCAACTCATTGCCTCATAGACAGGAAAGAAATTACCAAAGTGGACATCAGAAGAGATTATGAAACTAGTGCAATTTGAAGAAATGATAAAGTGAGAGAGTGAAATAGAAGATTTCAAAGAACATCTCAGGAAGACTAACTATAATAATAAAATGTATAAAGACTTGGACTTAGAAAACCAAAAGGGAAAAACATGCTCATCATTTCTGAAGCTGAAGAAAAAAATGTTACCACCTCAAGCCTTGAGTTTTAGTAATGAGAGATTCTATAGTCAAAAATATTGAGTGATGCATGAAGAAAGAAAAAAAAAACCCAAACCCAAACCATGGAACTAATATACAGAGTCAATGTCTCAAAAAGATTTGGTCAATATTTAACAGTTTTGAGAAGGTTGCATACTATCAAGAATCAATGGTACTGCAGGAAGAGGGCCAAACACAAGAAATTTGGAAGACAGCTACCTGGTCAACTGACTGGAAGGGATCCATATTTGTGCTCATTCTAGAGTTAAGTTTGATGGAACAGAATTTGAAAATTATAAAACCATACCATTACTATCACATACAAATGAAATCTTCCTGAAGATAATTTTAAAAAATTCAAAACTGGAGTAGTACAGAATATAATATAAACAGAAACTATAAATATAAAACATACAAATGGAGAAAAGAGCATCAGAGGATGTTGGTGGCAGTGGATAGAAAAGTGCAGCTCTAGAATTGCTTTCCTGTTCAACAATTTGCATTTTGTGTGACAGTGTCTGCCACACAGTACTGCCCCACAAGGATGCCATTTCTCTCTATTTCCTCTTTGCTATCTCTTCTTGGCCTTAAGCTTTATTCTTGAGTTAAATGCTGCCCTTTTTGATGTTAAATGGATGATTGTCTTAAGGAGTATTCCTGCTCACCCTAGAGACCTGTCTTCTGCTATATTGTCTCCAACAAAGTGTTGAGCTTAAACTTGGGCTTAGTGGGTAACAGACGCTCGAATCTCTGACCTGCCTTTCTGGGAGGTTTTTGTTTGTTTTTAGGATCATGTTTTTTGGGTGTATTTTTTTTTAATTGGAAAATTTAGAATCATGGGAATCTGGTATCTGCAGGCCCATGGGCAATGGGATTAAGTCTTAGTGGACTCTGGCTACTCTGGGTCTTCCCCTTGACAAGGTCAGCTTCTGACCATTTTTAAATTTAAATTTTTCCTTTAAAATAAAATTGTATTTGAAAAAAATTCATAAAACATATCCTACAAAAAAGAGTTAGAACTTGCAGCTGGATTCAGAAAAGGGCATGGAATACTACTACTATTGACATCAGATGGATCCTGACTGTAAGCAGAGAACACCACAAATGTATTATCTTTAGGTTTATTTTATGGACTATACAAAAGCATTTGATTTGATGATGTAACTCATAACAAATAATAAATAACATTGAAGAGAATTCTAGAACACTTATTTGCTCTCAATTAAATGGAGATTGCATGATGGAATTTTCCAAGAATTCGGAAAATTATGGATGATGTGTTTCACAGTTATTTCCTTTTGGCCTTCTTATTCAATCTTTATGCTGATCACCTAATCTGAGAAGGTAGACTATGTGGAGATAAATGTAGTATCAGGACTGGAGGAAGACTCATTAACAACTTGCAATATACAGATGACCCCAACCTACTTTCTGAAAATGAAGACTTATTGATGAAGGAGAAAGACTATGTCTTTCAATGTGTTTTACACCACAATATAAAGATTTTTCCCCCCATTTCCCCAAACTTTAGTAAAGAACAAAAAAGTAATGATGGTAGATCTCTAGAACATGGCTAATTTTCTGGGATGTCTCCTTCGAAAATGTGACATCTGATTTCCAAACACATGCCAGAGGTGTACATAGTCCCCAAGTGTACTAAGTAGGTCAAAAGCTGATATCCTAACACATTCATCTTCTGACTTTGCCCAGTCTGTGGTCTGTCTTTGGATCTGCAATAATTGACGGAACAGCTACTATGGCTTCATTAATATTTGTCTGTAGCTCCCTGAGCTCTTCTATATGCAGAAGTCACAGAATCTGGGCAGCTTCGTTAAGAACTGCATCTCGTGTCAAAACCAAGATTATGCTTGTCTAAAGCAACAGGCAAGCGCTCTTTTGTTTGATTTGCTTTAGCAACTGCATCTTGCGTCAGGAGCTCTTGAACCAAAATATGAATTGTCTTTAGCATTACCAAGTAATCATCATGACGCTGAATCTGAAGAAGGTTAGCCAAAGCCATTACACCAGCTTTAAAATCAGGGTTATTTACATCTAAATTGATCAGTGGTTCTGCATTTTTAGTTGCATTATCAGCATTTTTTTTGCATTATCGAACACTGAATCCTTGTATTTTTCAGGATTGTCTCCATATTCAAGTCTAACTGCTAACCCAAGAAGCCAATCAATTGCTTCTTGTCGGTCCTGAATCTTGAGAGGACAGTTAACACCTTTGAGATACTTTTCAAAGAACTTGGGCCATTCACTGCTATGGATATTTCTTACATTCCCTCTGTCTTCAATCTTGTAGTGTCTGATTTTCTGGTCTTCAAGCCAAACTATAAAATTTCTAAACTCTGTTTCATCTTTGCAGTTGAAGCCTGCAGGGATGTGGTAGTCAAGAGCTGCCAGCTTGCATCAGAACATGGTCCCGGCTTCTCTCTCTGGTCCCCCGGGCCTCTGCCTGGAGAACAAAAGCGAGGAGCAATATATAGAAATTTGCTGTCAGGTACTTCTCCAGGGTACTGAAGAGTAATGATGTCAGTTTAGAGACTAAGGTGCACACGATCCAAGCTATAGTCTTTGCAGTTACTTGCTATGAGTCAGAGAACTGCACAATGACTAAAGATGATAGAAGAAAAACTGATGCCTTTGAGTTGTGGTGCTGGAGAAGAGTATTGAACATGGACTGCCAAGAGAATAAACAGGTCTGTCCTGGAGAGGGTGAAACTGAGCTGCTCCTTGGAGGCAAGGATTTTGAAGCTCTGTCTCACATGTTGTTGTTCTTGTTCTTGTTAGGTGCCATTGAGTCAAGTATGACTCATAGCAACCCTATGAACAAAAGATCTGAACCCTGCTCTATCCTGTGCCATCCTCACACTTCCTGACACAAGAGACCATTGCAGCAGTCACCGTGTCAATACATCTAGTTGAGGGTCTTCCTTTCCTTCACTGAAACCTCCACCCTTCCCAGCATCATGTCCTTCTCCAAGGAATAGCCCTCCTAGCAACATACCCAAAGTATGTGAAGCACAGCCTCACCATTCTTGCCTCCAAAGAGCACACTATCTGCACCCTCTCCAAGGCATATCCTTTTGTTCTCCTGGTTATCCATGTGACGTTCAATCTTCTTCTCCAACACCACACCTCAAAAGTGTCAATTCTTCTTCTGCCATCCTTATTCACTGTCCAGCTTTTGGCTGCATAGCAAGTAATTTGAAAAACAGTGGCCTGAATCAGACACACATTAGTCCTCAAACTGATATCATTACTCTTTAATAATTTGGAGAAGTCCCTAACTGCAGATTTTCACAGTGCAATGTGTCTCCTTATTTCCTGACTGCTGGTACCAAGGGTATTAATTGTGGATCCAAGCAAGATGAAGTTGTTGACAGTTTCAGTCTCCTCTCAATCCATCATGACACTGCCTAGTGGTCCAGTGGTAAGAATCTGTTTTCTGTCTCATGTACTTTGAGCATGTTACCAGAAGGAACCAATCCTTGGAGAAGGACATGGCACTTTGAAGGGTGGAAGGTCAGCAAAGGAGAGGAAGACCCCAGATGAGATGGATTGACTCAGTAACTGGGTTTATGGGAGTAGGTGTATCAGAGACAATGAAATTGGTTCAGGATAGGACAGGGTTCAGAGCTATTGTACATAGGGTCACTATGAGTTGCAGGCACCTCGACAGCAAATAACAACAAGGGTTAGCATGTGTTCAAATCAACTTACTTCCATCTAACAGTAACGTAGCCTGATAAGGGACCCAGAGCACCCCAAGTAGAACAGATGTTCAATCTCTTAGGGTAGCTACCCGGACCTTCAGGAGACCTAATGGAGAGAGAGAAGAACCAAGGAAGAGGAAGAGGGATTTACCACCAGCAGGCAGCTAAACTGCAGCTCATCTGCTAAACTTCCAATAACAGTAAAGAAAATGCTAAGAGCCTTTCTACTCAGTAGAACATGGAACTGCCATGATCTGGGATCTGTTTGATGACAGCCGCAAAATGGACTATTTCTGGTGTGCAATTCTCTGAGTTTCGACAGAGAGACGGATATAAGAAACCATCACCATCAGAGTGAGGATACAGAACATTTGCAGGCAAAACTCCTCCCTCCTGTTGCCTCTTCTAGCCTTATTCAAAATTCTGTGTAAGTGGAATCCCACTGTACCAAAAGAAACTGGTTTCTGTCACTCAGCAGAACATTTCTGAAAACCCACCTTGTTGTTGTATGTCTCATCACGATTCAGCAACTCTCTATACTCATAGCGACCCTATGAACAAAAGACCCCTCTACAACCAAAGACATTTATCAAAGTTCATAGGGTTTCTGGAGGCATGTTATTTAGGAAGTTGATGGCACTCCTGCGTCCAACTCTATACAGTATTGTTTGTTTATTTATTCATTGACTAATGGACATTTTCAGCAAGGAGGGTTGTATCATCTGCATAACACAGACTGTTGTTAAATCATCCACCAATCTTGACCCCACATTTCTCCTCATAGAGCCCAGCCTCCTGGATAATCTGTTCTGCATATAGGTTGAAAAGGTATGGAGAT
>NW_006400174.1:631632-634908 GCF_000299155.1 Elephantulus edwardii
TTGGCAGTTATGAATAGAACAGCAGACAACTTTGTTTGCTAAAAGCCAGTAGGACTTAAGTGCTTGCTGCAGATGATCGAAGAATACATTCTTCAGTACAGATTGCATCTCAACATTAAGAAAGCAAAAATCTTCATCACAGGCCTGACAAGCAATATCAT
Organism: Elephantulus edwardii; assembly: GCF_000299155.1. Taxonomy (NCBI): domain Eukaryota; kingdom Metazoa; phylum Chordata; class Mammalia; order Macroscelidea; family Macroscelididae; genus Elephantulus; species Elephantulus edwardii. Next base: position 631,794 of record NW_006400174.1, read on the forward strand.
GATAGGTGGAGAAAAGATTGCAACTGTCAATGGCTTCATCTTCCTTAAATCCACAATCAATACACCTGATACCAGCAGTCAGGAGATCATGAGATACATGGCTTTGGGCAAGTCTAATGTCAGGGACCGCTCCAAAATATTGAAGAGCAACATGCTTGATTCAGGCCATGGTCTTTTCAGCCACTTTTTGAGAGCTGGATAACGTATAGGATGGCAGAATAAAAATTGATCCCTTTGCATGTTGGAGAACAACACCGAATGCCCCATGGATTGTTAAAAAAAAACACAAAACAAACAAACAGGTGAGCTCTGGTGGCCTAGTGGCAGGAAACTGCACTGCAATCCCAGAGGTGTGTGGTTCAAATCCACCAGATGCTCTGCTGAAGAAGGAGGAACAGTCGCCTTCTGTACCAGTCAGATCCAATTTGACGGTACACACATAAAAATAAATAAATAAATAAAAATTTTTAAAAAACCAACCAAACACACATGTCTTGGAAAATGTACAACAAGAGTTCCCCTTGAAGGCAAGAATGGAGAGGATTTGGCTCACATATTTTTAACATGTTGCTAAGAGAAGCCTTTCCTTGAAGAGGGACATAATGTTTGGAAAGGTGGGGGGGCTGGTGAAAGAGAAGATCCCCCCAACAAGGTGGATTGGCTCTGTGACTGTAGCAATGGGTTCAAATGTGTCAGAGATAATGAGAATGGCACAGCAAAGGACAAGATTCAGATCTGTTGTTCATATTGTCACTGAGTCGTGCACCACTCAACAACAACGAATCATAGAAATGCTGTCTGAAGCTACAAGGCTGAGGAGATCACAAAGGTGAAAGTGAGGAGAGAGAAAGGCCTGGCAGTGGTCCTAGGAGGGCATAGCAGACATCATGACGGCTTCCTGACACTGATTTGTTGCCCCCTTTCTCAACAGAACTCTGACTTGAGCAGGTACTTATCCCCATTCATGTATTTGAGCTATTGGTGAGTACTGTAGCATTATAGTCAGTTGAGGTTCATGTATGAAGTGAGTCTATGTAAAAGGTTTCCAAGGGTATTCACAGGTGTACATGGGAAGAGATGAGAGGTCTGGGGCCACAACAGCCATCCTGCAACCAGGAGACAATCAGGAAGGGACAAGGTGGAATAAAGGTCAGCTCTATTGCCAAACTTCAAGATTCACAAGGCCTGTTGTTAGGTGCCATCTAGTCAAGTATAACTCATTGCAACCAAATAAACAACAGATCTGAACCCTGTCCTATCCTGTGCCAGCCTCAGCATCTCTGACACACTCAAGCACATTGCTGCAACCATGCTGTCAGCCCATCTAGGAGAGGATCTTCTTCTCTTTCATTGATCCTCCATCATTCCAAGCATGATGTCTCTCTCCAAGGAATAGACTCTGCTAGTAACATGCCTAAAGTATGTGTTTTTGTTGTTATGTGCCATTGAGTCGCTTGTGACTCATAGTGACCTTATGTACAATAGACCTGAAACCTGGTCTATCCTGTGCCAACCTTATTGTCTCTGACATACCTACCTCCATTACCCAAGTTACTAAATCAATCCAGTTCATAAATGGTCTTCCTCTCTTGCACTGGCCCTCCACCTTCCCAAGCATGACATCCCTCTCCAAGGACTGGTCCCTTCTTGAAACATGCCCAGAGTATGTCAGATGGGGATTCAGAATCCTTGCCTCCAAGGATAGCCTTGTTTCACCCTCTCTAGGATGAACCTGTTTGTTCTTCTTGTAGTCCATGGTATATTCAGTACTTTTCTCCAGCACCACAGCTCAAAGGCATCAATTCTCCTTCTGTCATCCCTAGTCATTATCCAGCTTTCTAACTCATAGCAATTAATTGTGAAGACTGTGGCCTGGATCAGGTGCACCTTAGTCTCCAGACTTATGTCTGGACAGGCCCCTGACCTCAAACTTTGGCAATGCAATTAGTCTTTTGATTTCCTGTCTAATGGTACCAAGAGTGTTGATTGTGGAGCCAAGCAAACTGAAGCTGTTAACAATCTCAATCTTTTCATCATCTATCACGATGCTGTCAATAAACCCAGTGGTGAGAATCTTTGTTTTCTGAACTTCAATCCATATTAAAAGCTGCAGTCCTTGACCTTCTGCAGCAAGTTCTTCAGGTCCTTCTCACTTTCAGCAAGCAGGTGAAGCTTTCTGATCTTTGTCTCTAAGGAGCACTCTTGCTGCACTTTCTCCAAGGCATCTGTTTTTCTTTTGGCCAACCTTGGGATATTCTACACTCTACTCCAGCACCTCAACTCAAAGGGATCAGTTTGTTTTGTATCATCCTTAATCATTGTCCCACAGGCCTGGGCACCTTATAAAGGGTCCTGGTGATGTAGTGCATAACATATTGGGTTACTAGCCAAAAAATCAGCAGTTCTAATCCACCAGTCACTCCATGAGTGAAAGCTGGGCAGTTTCCTCCCATAAAGATTAACAGCCTCAGAGACTTACTGGGAGGTTTGCTTTTTGAGTCAGAATGAACTCCACAGCAATGGAGTTTGTTTTGGGGGGACTGCTTGTGACAGCTGAATTTCTGACAGTTATGAGCAGGTTTTGTCCCTTGCAGTCCAAAGACTGGTTAGAACAGAGGCAACAAAGGAGCTTGACTGTGTTGCATTCGTCAGCTAGAAATTCCAGAGCTACTTTCCTGCAGGAATCCAGTGTTCAAAAGGCCTCAAGGTTGAGCCCTGAGAGCAACACACCAGGGCCAGTTCACAGAACGAGAAAGCAGGTAGTGAGGGATGGTGTACTATTTGCTTATTCTGTAAACTATAAGTAAACACACAGCTAGGAAGCCAAGCAATCTGTGGCATCTGTGCCTATTTTTGGACCTCAAAAGAGGTGGGTTTCGTATTGAGAAATTATGGTACATTCACACAATGAAATACTATGCAGCACACAGGAGCAATGATTTTGTAAATTACTACCTGGAGACTGGAAAGCATTATGCTCAGTGAACTAACTCAGGACAAATAGTGTATAAAACCATTCTTATAAAAGGTGTATCATTTGTTAAAAAGGCTGTCATTCCCCCAGTTGACTGATTTCATCTCCTTGTCAAAAATCAGTTGACCATAGATAGATGGG